>NW_007079890.1:99562-106290 GCF_000164805.1 Carlito syrichta | reverse complement strand
ACCTGCTGGGCTCCGGCGATCCTTCCGCCTCAGCCTTCCGAGTAGCTAGAACTACAGGCGCGCACTACCACGCCCGGCTAATTTTTGATTTATTGTAGAGATGAGGTCTCGTCAAGTTGCCCATGCAGGTCTCGAACCCACGGGCTCAGGCAATCCACTCACCTCAGCTTCCCAAAGTGCTGGGATTACAGGCTGAGCCACCGAGCCTGGCTCCAAGTGCCTCTTTAGCCAGACCCCAAGGGAGTCTCTGGGAGCTGCTGACTCTGCTGAGTCCTGAGTCCTGGACAGTGCAGGTCACAGGTTTGAGCCCCAGTCAGGAAGGCCTTTCATCATTAGGGAACCCAGGAACACAGCAGGGAGATTCCTGCCGTAGAAAGAGCTAGAAGGAGGCCGGACACAGTGCCTCACGCCTATAATCCCAGCACTTTGAGAGGCCTAGGCGAAAGAATTGCCTGAGCCCACGGGTTTAAGACCAGCCTAGGCAACTTGGTGAGATCCCATCTCTACAATACAAAAAAATTAGCTGAGCGTGGTGGCATGTGCCTATAGTTCCATCTACTTGGAAGCCTGAGGCGGAAGGATGGCCTGAGCCCAGCAGGTCAAGCCTGCAGTGACTGGGAGCGTGCCACTGCCCTCCAGCCTGGGTGACAGAGTGAGACTCCTACTCAAAAAAAAAAGGGAAGGGCCTGAGAAGTGATGTCATCAAGCCCCTCCCAGGACCCCCAAGAAGGAGACAGGGGGGTGGGATGTATCAGGGCCACGGGCAGAAGCAGACCCAGCTCCTTGGCTTGGGCCTAGCCAAGCCACAGTGGGAGCCTGGGCCCTGGTTCCTTTTGTGTGTTTGTTTCAGTCTTTGGTTGGAGCTTTTTACCCTAATCCTTTTACCTGTGGTTGTGGGGAAGCCTTGCAATGCCAGCCGCAGGTGGGGGAAATTCAAGGCTTGTCAGCCAGAGCCATCCCTGTGCCCAGCTGGAGGAGGGGACTCTGCCTCTCTTCTTCTCCACCTCCTTGCATCCCGCCTTCTTCCTCCAAGGCACATTGCCCTTGACACCACCCACCTGTGACCTCCAGGCCCCAGCCCCCAGCCCAGCTCCTTCAGAACCTCCTAGTCCCTCCCAGCAGCGGGATGGTGCACAGGTACACAGGCACACAGAGGTGACTGGGCCGTGGAGCAGTAGATCAGGAGAGGGCCTTGAAGTTCACGGCATCTGGTATGTGTGTGCATGTCTGTAGCAACCACCATGGTCACAGCTAAACTCTCACAGACAGGGAGCCCACTCGGGTTCTGGAGGTGAGCCCAGTGTGGGGGAGGCCTGGGTGGTCTGGCTGCACAGAAGGAACCCCTGTGACTGCTTACTCTGTGTGAACTTCCTGGAACCAATGCTGGGCAGCTCTACGCCCGTCCCAGCAGTGCAAGTGATTGTCTACCATGTGACTGTGTCCGGGTCACGCCATGTTAGCCTTGTACAAATGCACACTTATGGCCGGGCGCGGCGGCTCACGCCTATAATCCCAGCACTTTGGGAGGCCGAGGTGAGAGGTGAGAGGATTGCCTCATGGGTTCAGTCAGCCTGGGCAACTTGGCAAGATCTCATCTCTACAGTAAATCAAAAAATTAGCCGGGCACAGTGGTGCATACTTGTAGTTCCAGCTACTTGGAAGGCTAAAGTGGAAGGATCGCCTGAGCCCAGCAGGTCAAGGCTGCGGTGGCCATGAACGTGCCACTGCCCTCCAGCCTGGGCAGCAGAGTGAGTCTTCAACTTTAAAAAAATGCACTCTTGTGTGTGTGTAATTGTGTGTAGCATTGTATCTGATTGTGTGAGTATAGGTGTGCGGGTGTGTGTGAGTACATATATGTGCCTGAGTGTATGTGTGCATATGTGCGAAACTGAACCAAATATTACTCATGTGTGAGTGTGGTCATCTGTAGTACATTGCTCTCATGGCATGAATGTATGTATGAAAATGGATGGAAGCATTGTGAGTGTACACAACACATTCCTGTGTATCAGTGTCTTAGTGTACAAGTGTGTGCATGTGTGAGTATATATGTGGCTTATGTCTGTGTAGATGCATGTATGGGAGTGTGTGTCTGTGTGTGCATGTGTACATGTGTAAAGATGTGAGTGTGTAGGTGGGTATATGTGTGCATGTGTGTTAGGTGTGTGTGCATGTGTGTGTGCAGTATGTAGATGGATACGCGTGCACTGTGTGAGCATTCATGTGTAGGAGGGTACACATATACATGTGTATACATGCGTGTACATATGTGAGCATGCATATGTGGGTGGGTATATGTGTGTGCATATGTGTGAATGTGTGTGTTAAGTGGGTGGGTATGTGCACGTGCGTATGTGTTAGGTAAGTATGTAGACGTGTGTGTGAATGTGCATGTGAAGGTGGGTGTGCATGTGTGGGTGGGTATGTGTGTGCCCATGTGTGTGAATGTGTGTTAGGCGAATGTGTATGTGTGTGTGTAGCTGTGCTTGTGCATGTGTGTGAGTGTGCATGTGTGAGTGGGAGCATGTGTACATTTGAGTGTGAACATGCACATGGTGGGTGGGGTGGGTAGGTGTGCACCTGTGTAGGTTTTGGCGGCAACCATGCTCACAGCTAAGCTCTTGCAGACAGGGAGCCCACTCGGGTTCTGGAGGTGAGCCCGGTAGGGGGGAGGCCTGGGCGGTCTGGCTGCACAGAAGGAACCCCTCTGACTGTGTCCTCCATGTGAACTGCTTGGACCCAATGTCTGGGCAGCCCTGTGCCCATCCTGGCTGTGCAAGTGATTGTCTACCATGTGACCGTATCAAGGTCACACCACGTTGGACTTGTACAAATGCGCACTGTCAGTGTGGACTCCATCTCCACGGGTCCCATGCTCACAGCCTCCACATGCCGGCTGAGCTGTGAGCCTGCAAGGTTTGGGTGTTCCAGCAAGCAGGCGACACAGCAGGGCACGCGCTCTCTGGCTCTAGCCGAGCTTCCGGGAGGAAGGCCCGGTTCCCAGGCCCCGTGAGCCGACACCTGCTCCAGGCAGCGTGCTGACGGTGTCACCAAATGTTCCTTGGCGCTGACATCCAGGGAACAGCGGGAAGAGGCTGTTAAAGCAAAGGAGTCCCGTCTCAACCCTTCCCCGACCCATAATGGAGATCCCGCTGCGAGGGAGCTTGTCTGCACATCGGGTGCCGGGCCCCGAGCGGGGGGTCCTGTCGTGCTCACCGCGGAGACCTGTCTTGGCAGGAGAACGTGTCTCTGGCCGACATCCTCTCCCTGCGGGACTGCGGCCTCGGCGAGCAGGAGGCTTGGGCCGTGTGTCTGGAGTGCAGCCTGAGCATGCAGAGCATCGCCCACGCGGCCATCTTCCAGACGCTGTGCATCACGCCCGACACCCTGGCCTTCAACGCCAGCGGGAACGTGTGCTTCATGGAGCAGCTCAGCGGTGAGGCGGCTGGGGGGCGGCGAGGGGGACGGGGGAGCCCGGGTGGCCCGAGTGGACACGGGTCGCCGGCCCGGGTTCCTTTGGGAGCCTGACGGGTTCCTGAGCCTGCGAGCCCGAGACAGGCGGCCCCATGGGCCGGGAGCTGGGAGGCACGCCTGCCGCCCCAGGGGACCCCCGCCAGCTCTGCTCAGGCCTTCTCAGAGAGGAGGTTGGGCTCCTCATCTGCCCTGGGCTGACTCAGGGGCCAGCAGTGAGTAAAGGCAGCCCCTCAAAAGTGAGACTCCTCTGCCTCCGTGGGCTGGCTGTTTCCACGGCACCGCTCCCTCCAGGGCGGCCTGGGCTGACCTCCTGCTGGCTCCTCCGGCTTCCTTCTCCCGAAAACCAGCAGAGTCCTGTCCTGCCACATTAGAGCGGACTTCCCACATTTATGGCTCAGGAGCTGATTTCAACCATGGTTGAATGCTTCAAACTGTCCGCGGGCACTCCGGGTCTGACGGCGGGGACCCAAGCCTTGCCCCTTCCCTGGCCCTTCCGGAGGATCCCAAGGGCCGCAGACTGTTGGCTCGTTTGTGCTTCATGAGTGTGACCGGAAGCCTTCTGTTTCCTTCCTCAAGATGACCCTGAGGGTGCCTTTGTCCCCCCGGAGTTTGATGTGACTGGGAACACGTTTGAGGTGAGTGTCAGCAGGTGTGCGACTTGCAATACCCGCTCCTTTACCTTTAAGGCCACCTCAGTGGCTGTCTTCACCTTGTGGTTAAGCCCAGAAGCGCTCACTGGGGCGGCCTGTGCATGTCGGGCTGGGAGCAGAGCCGCTGGCCGGTGTGCAAGGTACCCGGGCGCTGCTTTTGCAGTCCACCTCAACGTCCTCTGCGGGGGAGGCTCCAGGGGTAGCTCGAGTCTGGGAGCAGAGGCTTTGGCCATATGTGTCGTCATTGTTATTTGGGCCATGCTTTCTGGAATATAAATGCGGTGCATTTCACATATCGGAAGGGCCTGACACCACGGCAACGCCTGCAGGGAATTCAGCTCCTCTGAGGGAGTTAACTGGTGAGTGACTCACAGCCCTCTGAAGAGAGACAGAGGCAGCTTGTGAGCATGAGCGTATGACTGTGAGTGTGTGAGCTTGAACATGACTGTGAGCCTGAACATGAGCGTGGCTGGGAGTGTGAGCAGCGGCCTCTGACTGTCCCGCAGGCCACACCAGTTTAGGACTCCATGAGGCTGCTGCCCCAGAGGAGCCCTCTGTGCACAGCTGAGGGCCCCTGCATGCGGAGCGTCAGGTGACAGACAGCACAGCCCCTCGATGCGTGGGCACCAGCATGGCTGTGTGTGGACAGGGAGCAGAGTCACTGCTTAGGCCCCATCTGGAATATTGGAGGCCCCAAGGGCGCCCAGGCTCCAGCCATCGGGCTCTGTCCGGCTATCAGGCTCTGCCTGGCCGTCAGGCTGGGCTCTGGCCATCAGGCTTTATCCAGCCATCAGGCCCTGGCCATTGGGCTCTCGCCAGCCATCGGTCTCTGGCCTTTGGGCTCTGTCTGGCTTTGGACTGGGTTTTGGCTATTAGGCTCTGATCTTTGGGCTCTTTCTGACCATTGGGCTCTATTTGACCTCAGACTGGGCTCTGTCCAGCCATCATTCTCTGTCTGGTCATCAGACTGGGTTCTGTCTAGCCATTGGGCTCCATCTGGCCATCCTGCTGGGCTCCGTCTGACCATTGGTCTCTCACTGGCCATCAGACTGACCATTGGTCTCTGCCTAGCCATTGGGCTCTGTCTGGCCATTGGGCTCTGTCTGGAGTGAGGTCTGTCCAACCCTTGAGCTCTGTCTGGCCACTGGGTTCTGTCTAGTCATTGGGATCTGTTTGGCCACTGGGCTCTGCTCAGCCATCGGACTAGACTCTGACCCAGGGCAGCAGATGGCTCACTTCTGGTCCTACTTCTGGTCATGAAGCCCCTGTCCCCTAGGATGGACAAAGAGAATAAATCATCCTTAACCAATAAGTGAGTAGCTACAAATTCAAAAATCTTCCCCGTAAAAGCCCTTGGGCTTAAATTTTGACCTTGAAATAAGAGTTTGGGATTGGCCCCATGCTTATTTTTACTTTAAAACAAGCACATCTCGGCCTTTGCACTGAGAGGCTGAGAACTATGTTCTCCATCGCTGTCCCAGCACCACAAGTCTCAGGACTGCAGGACCTGGGATCTCCCTCTTCTGCCAGGTGTTTTTATGTCGTTGAACCTTGGGGTTCAGAATCCAAGTCCTAGCCATTCTTGCCTCGTGGCTGTTCTTATCCCTTGTCCGTGCACAGACCTTTTAATTTTTTTTACTGCATTTCTAGTAACGAAAACTTGCACCACCAAGAGAGCTGAGAACCTGAAAATGACTTTGGTCCTTGGAGGGGCCCCACCCCAGGCCCTGCCTCCCCTCTGAGGTCACCAGCACTCATAGGACTCACTGACCTTCCTTTGTTTTTATCTCACCACTACATATTCTAAAGGTAATGATATTGCATTTGTACTGTTTTTAACTTTCTAAAAAGAGCTTCCGTCTAGATGCAGTCTTCTGGGACTTCATTTTCGGTAATTCTTGTTATACTCATCTGCATAGCACTGTGTGTGGTCAGAATGCATCCATTGCGACTGCTGTGTGATGTTCCATTAAGTGAAGCACCACCCCGAACCTGCTTGCTGTGGGGACATCGAGTCACCCCAGGCATCTCGTAGTGTGTGCACCGAGAGCACACCAGGAGAAAGCTTCTCCTGGTGTGTAGTGGGGAGGAAGTTGTAGCTCACTGAGCAAGTGGTTGTTCAACCATTTGCTAAACTGCAACGTTACTAGAAGTGCACATTCGCCAGCGAGTGTGAGCAACTGCTGGCTGGTCCTACTCCTGCAGGATGTGGTGTGGCCGGGTCTGGATCTCATCTGCCGAGATGCGTTGCACTGTGATTCCGCACTGTGGCCCTGCATGCGCTCGTGGGTGAGGTGGGTGAGGACCCCTATCTTGGTGGAGCCACATTTTTCTGGTCAACCAGGCAGGAATTCTCATCTGCTTTGTTAGGATTGCAGATGCCATCTCCAGTTTGTAATTTGTGTTTTTGCTTTTTCGGATAGCATTCTTTGTGGTCTCAGGACCCCCGTACACTTCTAAGAAATTTTTGAGTACCCCCAAGAACTTTTGTATATGTGGGTTCTATCTCTTGGCACTTACTATACTATAATTAAAACTAAGAACTTTTAGCCGGGCTTGGTGGCTCAGCCTGCAATCCCGCGCCTTTGGGAGGCTGAGGTGAGT
>NW_007079890.1:97214-99456 GCF_000164805.1 Carlito syrichta | reverse complement strand
AGCGGCCACTACGCTCCAGTCTGGGCGACCGAGTGAGACTCCAACTCAAAAAAAAAAAAACTGAGAATTTTTAAAAAATCTATTAATTTATTTAAAATAATAATAAACCCATTGCATACTAACATACATAGCATATCTTATGAAAAATATTTTTCCCAAAAAGATGAGGGGCATAATTTTGCATATTTATAAATCTCTTTTGTTTTGAGTCGGAGTGTCACTCTGTCGCCCAGACTGAAGTGCAGTGGCTGCTCCCGGCCACCACAGCCTCAGCCTGCTGGGCTCAGACAATCCTTCTGCCTCAGACTTCCAAGTAGCTGGAACCACAGGCACACGCCACTACACCTGGCTAATTTTTTGATTTATTGTAGAGACAAGGTCTCATCAAGTTGCCCAGGCAGGTCTCGAACCCCTGGACTCAAGCAACCCTCTCGCCTCGGCCTCCCACAGTGCTGGGATTACAGGCTTGAGCCACCACACCTAGCCTGTAAACCTCTTTAATGTCTGGCTTGGTGGAAAACAGCTGAACTTCCTCAATAGTGTCTGTGTCCGCTCTGCTGTGTCGGCCGTGGTGTCTCTGGAGAATCCTACTCTCCGCATTAGAGAAAACGAGAGTGAACTAGGCAAATGACAACTCAGTATTGTTTTGAAAATAGTTTTAACCTCGCCAACCACACTTTGGGAAAAGCTGCTGAAAGGTATCTTCTGAAGAAAAAGAGCATCTTGATGTTAATACAGTCACATTTATGAATGCTCTTCCATTGTTAGGGTCTAACCTTAGCAAGGATTCTTTGCCACCTCAAGTCTAGCAGACATTCACTGGCGTTCCACCCAAAGTTTTAACATTTTGTTCTTCACATTTGATCACCCTGAAGTTGATTTACCATTAAAAAAACTTTTACTATCAGGGTCTTAGATGTCTTTTATTAGGTTATTCTCAGGAATTTGATATTTTCTGTTTCAGTTCTAAAATTGTCCTCTTTTGAATTATATTATTCTACTTGTTTTTGTTTCTAGCCAACAGAAATGCAATTTACTTTATGTATTTGTTTATTTATTTATTTATTATTTTGAGTTGGAGTCTCACTCCTTCGCCCAGACTGGAGTGCAGTGGCACGCATGCTCATGGCCACCCCAGCATCGACCTGTTGGGCTCTGGCAATCCTTCCACCTCAGCCTTTCAAGTAGCCAGAACTACAGGTGCACGCTACCACACCTGGCTATTTTTTATTTTATTGTAGAGAGGAAGTCTCACCAAGTTGCCCAGGCTGGTCTCAAACCTGCGGGCTCAGGAACTCCACTCACCTTGGCCTCCCAAAGTGCTGGGATTACAGGCTGAGTCACCCAGCCCGGCCACAATTTACTTTAATGTGATTTTTTTTTTTTTTTTTTTGAGATGGAGCCTCACTCTGTCGCCCAGACTGGAGTGCAGTGACCGCTCCCGGCCACCGCAGCCTCGACTGGCTGGGCTCCGGCGATCCTTCCGCCTCAGCCTTCCGAGTAGCTGGAACTACAGGCATGTGCTACCACGCCCGGCTCATTTTGATTTATTGTAGTGATGAGGTCTCGCCAAGTTGCCCAGAGGGGTCTCGAACCCGCGGGCTCAGGCAATCCACTCACCTCAGCCTCCCAAAGGCGTGGGATTACAGACTGAGCCACCGAGTCCGGCTTTTTTTCTTATTTTTAATAGCGTGTAGATTCTTTTAGTTTTTTCATTTACCTAATCAAGTCACCAGCAAAAAAGGTTATTCCCTCCTGTGCAATGGTTATGCCTCAAGTTTCCCTTCCTTCTCTTACTGTGTACAACAGGGAACAGCAGTGAGTCTTGGAGCAGAAGTAGTGTGACACTGCGCCTCATCCTGTCTCAGGGAGAAAATTGATCACTCCTCTTATTCCAAAAAGAGTACGTTTCACCTTTCCCCACCAAGGGTGGCATGTGCTCTGGTACCTGAGTTCCCCTCGATGCCGAGTTTTATCGTGAATGTACATATCTTTTTCATGAAATCTTTCTTCTGCATTCTTTGAAATGATCGTATAATTTTGTCTTCATTAAGATTTTCAGGGCAACCCCTTCGGGTCCCCTCCCTCTGTGAGAGCTTTTCTGTTCTGTCAATAAATCCTGCTTTCTAAAAAACTATAAAAAGATTTTAATATTCATGTATTTATTTTATACTTAAATAAATTTTTTACTTATATATTATTTATTACATATTGTTACATATCTTTTTTTTTTTTTTTTTTT
>NW_007079890.1:88614-96207 GCF_000164805.1 Carlito syrichta | reverse complement strand
CTTCCGCCTCAGCCTTCCGAGTAGCTGGAATTTCAGGCATGCGCTACCACGCCCGGCTGGTATTGTAGAGATGAGGTCTTGCTGCCCAGGCGGGTCTCGAACCCACAGGCTCAGGCAGTCCACTCACCTCAGCCTCCCAAAGGTGCGGGATTACAGACTGAGCCACCGAGCCCAGCTGAGGGGAGATTTTTAATTACTGCTTGATTTTTAATAGTTACAGGATAGATCTGTTTTGTGCTCCTTACTGAGTCCGCTTGCTTGCTGGGTCTTCTTGTTTACAAAGTGCCTGCATGTTGTGTGGCTCCTTTTCACCACCGCCTCATCTGCAGGCTACTCCCTTCTCACTTGCAGGATCGTTACATTGCGCTTAGGTTTCCTTTTTCTTCTCCATCTTGCCAAGGGCTGTTTAGAGAGCTTACTCTGTGTCCCGTGCCCGCTCCTGGTGCATCGGTGTTTTCTTTTCTCCTGACTCTTGTTTCTTGATCTCCTTCTTCTTCTCCTTGGGCCAAGTTTAGGATCTGCTGCTTTTCTATCTTGAGCTGGATGCTCAGCTCATTGGTTTTCATTTTCCTTCCTTTCTAACATCCGTGCTCATCATCAAGGCTATGAATTGTCCTCAACACATAAGTTATGTTGCATCCTGTGAGTTTTGCCACATCATGTTTGCATTATCATTTACTTGCAAGTGGGATTGTATTCCCACTGGAATTTTTTTCTTTAGCCCATGAGTTATTTAGCAATGTGAATGGATTGGGGTGTTTTTTTTTTCCTTGCTTTTTATTGAAGGTATACATATAGGAAAACGCATATATACAAGCTTGATAAATTTTCACAAACTGAACATCCCTGTAAGCAGATCAACAGGCAAAGTGTGAACAGCACTGCACCTCCTGCCTGTCGCACCGTAGAAGCACTGTCCAGACACAGAGCAGAGATCAGGATTCCCAGTTTTGTGCTCTCTGTGGGTGAACTTGCCCAGCACTGGTCTCTGGTGGCTGGCTCTTCGGCTAGCGCTGTGTGCAAGATGTAGCCTACTGCATGCGGTCCTAGAGAGCGTTGATTCTTTGCATTTTTTATTTTTTGAGTTGGAGTCGCACTCTGTTGCCCAGACTGGAGTGCAGTGGCACGCTCACAATCACTGCGGCCTCAACCTGCTGGGCTCTGGCGATCCTCCCACCCCATCCTTCCAAGTAGTTGGAACTATAGGCGTGAGTCACCACGTCCGGCTAATTTTATTTATTTATTTTAGAGATGAGGTCTCACCAAGTTGCCCAGGCTGGTCTCGAACCCCTGGTCTCAGGTAATCCTCTCACCTTGGCTCCCAAAGTGCTGGGATTACAGGCTTGAGCCACCACTCCTGGCTGAGAGCATTTATTCTTTTTTTATTTTTATTTTTTTGAGTTGGAATCTCACTCAGTCGCCCAGACTTGAGTGCAGTGGCCGCTCCCGGCCACCGCAGCCTCAACCTGCTGGGCTCCAGCGATCCTTCTGCCTCAGCCTTCCAAGTAGCTGGAACTACAGGCACGCGCTACCACACCCGGTTAATTTTTTTTTATTTATTGTAGAGATGAGGTCTTGCCAAGTTGCCCGGGCGGGTCTCGAACCCGCAGGCTCAGGCAATTCACTTACCTCGGCCTCCCAAAGCGCGGGATTACAGGCTGAGCCACCAAGCCCGGCCGAGAGCGTTTATTCTTAACAATCATTTCTTAATTTCTGGATACATGATAGGGCTTTTTATTATCTTTTCTCCTTTTTTTATTTTTTAAATTTTTTTGAGTGGGGTCTCACCTTGTTGCCTAGGCTGGAGTGCAGTGGCACGCTCATGGCCACCGCAGCCTCAACCTACTGGGCTCAGGCAATCTTTCTGCCTCAGGCTTCCAAGTAGCTGAAACAAACTACAGGTGTGCACCACCATGCACAGCTACTTTTTTTGATTTATCGTAGAGAAGAGGTCTCACCAACTTTCCCAGGCTGGTTTTGAACCCATGGGCCCAGGCAATCCTCTTGCCTCTACCTCCCAAAATGCTGGGATTACAGGCGAGAGCCACTTTGCCCAGCATCTTCTTTCTAACTTCTAATTCAAATTGTGGTCAAAGAATGTAGTCGATAGGTACTATTATTTGTAGTTTGTCAAGGTTTTTGTTGTTGTTTTGAGAAGATGCATGTTCCCTCATCAAGGATCGTAGGCTTTCTGTGTAACTCAAGCCTGTTCATTAGGTTGTTCAGATCTGTAGCATTTTTTCCCCCACTTACCTCTCAAGGTAGGTGCCTTGAAATCCCTGGCCCTATAGGGGAAAGAGGTGGTTCTCCCTGTGGAGGGTGCTGGATTCCCACTGTTAGCAGAACAGTGTCTTGCCTCGGCTCTGGTGCTCAAACTCTGTGGGGAGGGCGCTCCTGGCAGCTGGAGACTTCCAGCCCCTGAGGGCACAGGGACAGGTGAGGCCCAGCACAATGGGTAGAGGCGTGGAGTGTGTGCATGGGAGGCGGGCTGCCATGACAGCGGGAAGGGAGCTCCTGGGTGTTCACAGCTCTGAGTGCCCAGGGTGGCTGGAGATTCTCTTTGTGGTTCCACCACAGAACTAACACGTCCCTCCTGCCTCACCCTTGGTGCGCTGAGACCACACGCCATGCTTACAGGGGTCCCTGCACCCCGGTCTGGCCCGTGGGTCCTGGTTTCCTTGCATGACTGCTGAATTAGCTCAATTCTGAGGAACCCCATGTGATGTCAGCGTTGCACGTGAAGACCCCAGTGACAGCTGCACGTAGCTCACACACGCCGCGCCCCTGCCCCCTCTTCACAACTCCATGTCCCAGACCCTCCCTGTCACCCAGCTCAGGCACGTGTTCCTGCTTGGAACCCAGGGGACAAGCCCCTGTTCCCCATCCCCTGAGACTCTTGGCAGGTGCTCCCCACCTAACACACAGCCTCTGCCCTGTAATACTCCCGCCTGCTTCGCAGGTCTCTGGACTGTTCGTGCGTAGAGCAGGCTTGGGCCGTGGCCTCCTCTCCCTCCCTGCACCTCCTCCTGGCAGTCCCCCGACCCCGCTGCCTGAACCCTCAAGCTGCTTCATGTTGCCATCACCAGACACCGCCCACTGCCCTAGCCCTTTCCTCCCTGTGGAAAGCCACCCCCCCACTAGGCCCTCCCACAGGGGCCAACACGCAGGAAACAGTTTGCCCAAACATTCCATGTCCTCATGTGAATTCTTCCCGTGTCCCAGGCACCATCCAGCCGCCCCTTCCCGGGCCCACCGCCCCTCCCGCTAGGGAGGCTGATCCCTGTGGCTGCTCTGTCCCCTGAACACACTGCAGCTGGGCTTCCTGGAACGCTGTCTACACACTTTAGTCCCGAATCAGGAAACCCCAGAGGCCGCCTGGTATCGAAAAGCTAACAGCACATTCGAGGCCTTGACTGAGCCAGCCTTCCCCGCCACGGGCTCCTCTCTCAACCCTGTTTGCCTGAGCAGCTGTGGGATCCACCGGGCCCAGCCAGGATGACTCAGACCCACCTCCATCACAGAGTGTTTACTGTATCATCATTTGTCCACAGACATGCAGGCTCAGCGCACGTGGGGCCTACAGAGAACATGCAGATGGGGTCCTGCTTCATGCCTCCCACAGGTCACGGTCCACCCCGGTGGGGGAGAGGGGAGACTGTGAATGGGCAGGGGAGCAGATAATGCTGGGGTGAGAGAACAGGGCTGCAAGGAAGTCACAAGGCCCTTTTCCACATCAAAACACACCCAGAGGCCACTGTGAGAAGCTGGAGTTCACACTGGGACCTGAGGTTGAGTGGGGCTTACTCAATGAAGGTGAGGGAAGCCTCTGAGACGTACAGAGGGGCTGTGAGTGGGCAGGATGCTGAGGCTGCCAGTGCACAGTGGACAGTGTCACTCAACACCCAAGTTATTTTCCCAAAAGAAGGGGCTAGATGGATGGAGCGTTGATGATGGATAGATGAAGGGATGTATAAATGGAGGGGCGGATATGGGGCGGAATGGGTGGACGAAAGGGTAGATGAGTGGCTATGTGGATGTTTGGGTAGATGGGTGGGTGGATGGATGGGTGGGTGGATGGATGGGTGGACAGAATCCTCCCCGACCCCAGCCCGCAGAGGTTGGCCATGCTCCCGGTTCCTTGAAACTTGCGGTGATTCACTGACATGCTTCAGGCCCTTGGGCATTGAGATCCCCTGAAGAGCTGGCCTTGCTGGACACTGCTGGGCATCCCCAGGTCCAGCTTGAGGGAGGTGCTGTCCTGTGTTATTCTGCTGAAGTCACCACCCGAGGCTAAGCATGACACCTCGCCCTTTGCCCGGGCTGTAGTCAAGTCAAGCGCAGAGTCCAAGTCCACATTCTTCCCTGCCCTGCACGGTCGCTGACCCAGCCCACAGCAGACCACCCAGCCACACACCAGCCTCTGCTTACCCTTTTCTTCTGGGCTTCGGTGCAACTGCTGCCTGGAAGACAATGTTTGATTCTTTTCATATGTGTGTGGGGGGGTGTATGCGTGTCTGTGCACATGTATGCAGTATGGTATGTGTCATGTGTACGTGTATGTGGCATGGTATGTGTTACCTTGTTCAGGGTGCACCATCCTTGGGATCAGAAGCTTCTGGAAGGCAGGAATGCATCCTGTTTTCTGCAGTGTTCCCTGCACTGGTGCACAGTGGGCTCCGTACAGCTCAGTGCTTTGAGGACCCACAGGTTGGCCACCACAGCCCTTCATTTGGCTGTCAGCCTGACGGGATAGGGTGTCTCAGAACCAGCCAGGACTCAGCACATCAACAGCTGTAGTTCAGGATGATGGCAACGGGCACCTCGCTCGCTGACCCCACTGTCCTCTCCCACCAACAGGACGCTGCGCATCTGTCACAGGCCTGGCTTCCCATTCTGTGGCCTTTTCTAAAAGTCTGGGGTGTGAAAGGTATAGGATTTCAGAGGTGGCTCAAGTTAGGTCGGGGAAGCCAACCACGCTGCCCTGCTGCTGTGGATGCTATCCACTTCTCCAGCTGGGAACCTACGAGGAGGGCATACAGGGCTGTCTAGTGTGCCCACCACCTGGTGGCTGACCCTACTATTGGGTAGTCCACACGCCGTGCCATCTTGGACCCGGAAGCACCACCCCTAAAGCTGGGGTGTTACACCTGTGAGGAGCACGTTGCCGGGCACCATCCAGCACGGGAAAAGGGGCAGGCAGCCTGGGGCAAGGATGCCCACTCTACAGAGACTCTACGGGCATCATTCCTTAAGAGAAAGGCAGAGGGTGCCCCAGGGGCCCTGCATACAGATAGAATGGCATCCAGTGCCCTGCAGCCAGCACCCTCTGCAGAGACCCCACGAGATTTGGGGTTGTCTAGCAGCCTGACCCAGCCATGACGCGATCTTGACAGTCATCGCCCAAATGACCACAGTAAACAGAGTGCCCGGGACAAGACTTGGCAAGACAGCCACAGCACCTGTGGGACAGCCAGACCCTGGTAGAAAGGCTGGCTCTGTGTGTGCCCCTGCCCTTCTTGTGTGCTGCGGGAATTCACAGAGCACCGCATTCGCTGTGTGCTCCTTCATCTCAAGAAGGAACTGGACATGAGTTGAGGACATCTGGATGGGGCATGTGATCCATCCACCCACAGGGTAACGCCTGCAGCTCGGGGCTAAGAGGGCGTCTACTTTATGGTAGATTAAAGACATCCCTTTGGAGAGACCGTTGAGTTAGGCCTGGGTCCCAGGTGACCACGAGGAGCCAGAGCCTTGAGAGGGGCAAATTCAGGCCCAGCCCCACTTGGTCAGGGTTGCCATGGGTGGCCAGCTTTACACTGACTCCCCAGAAGTACTGGTCCTCAGCCCTTTTCTAGTTCAGTTAACCTGGTGTCCAGGCTCGGAGTACAAGGCAGGTGTCTGTTGAGGCTGCCACAGCCTCCCAGCATCCACACCCGGTCATTGCGAGACCCGGCCTGTTCACCACTATCCAGCTGCAGGCGCAGCAGCCTGACTGTGGCCAGAGCCTAGGGGGCCTCACAGCCTAGCCAAGTCCCTCAAGTTCAGAAGCTGTGCTCGAGCCGACCCCTCCACTGAAGCTCAAAGCCCAGGTCCAGCCTTTGCACACGTCCCGTGTAGGAGCCTCTCTGATGACAGCAGTGGGGGGAGGTCAGCCAGGTGGATGCCGCTCTGCGTGCAGCCGAGGTGGCCTTTTCCTAGGAGCGTGGCTTTCCTGCTGCTTCCAGGCAAGGATGTGGCTCCGAAAGTGCCCGCTGAGCACTGGGCCAGGAGCGCTGGCCTGGCTGTGGCTCCTCTGCCTCTTGTCCCCACGAGGGGCCATGTCCATGTCCTCGGCTACAGGTGGAGAGCAACAAGTGACCAGGACAGCACGAGGCAAACTTGGGGCCTGAGACGTACCAGGAGGCACTGACTACACCTTAGAAGCCACATAGCATCTGCCTGCTGTGTCTGGTTGGGGACTCAGCACCTGGCCACAGGCTCCCAGCGGGCCGAGGCATCTGTTCTCGTGAGCACTGTGGAATCGTGAGGATGAGGAAGTGTCTGCGTCTCCCACAGACGTTGCAGAGATGGGGCACCAGTGTTTGTTGAATGTGTAGCTGAACCACCAGACACATGAGCCTAGAGGAAGTGCTTGTCTGTGGGGAAGAGCTACTCACAGAAGGGACTTTATGGTGATCAGTGCAGCACACACTTGGTGTGGAAATCAGAAATGTCAAGGCACATCGCAGGAAGAGAACTCCACCACTGAGTCCTGTGACCGTTCGCGAGAGGCCCTCCCTGGGCTCCCTCAAAGAGGTACAGAGCCTGGAGGCCCAGCAGTCCTCTCCTCTGCTTTCTCTCCCCGCTGCCGTCACCACGGCCTGTACATGGAAGGGTCTTGGGGGTCCCGGCAGGAGGAGCTGCTGCAGCTCCACTCACTGGGTCATCCTGCGGCCACTGGTGCAGACCCTGAGTCTGCTGTCTCGAGGAATGCACAGACGTGGCTGTAGTGAGCCCCACATCTGTCACTTTGAGGACAAGAGTACCCAGGGCACCCCTGGGCTCGTAGAGGTTCTGTGACAGACCGGGGCCTCCCGGCATTGAGAGAGATGAAGGCTGGGGTCCCCGTGTTAATCTGTGATAGGAGGGGCAGCCCCAGCCCTGGCCGTGACCGCAAGGAGAGTAGACAGGTTCAGGGCAGCCAGACCAGCCAGACCCACACAGCAGAGGTGTGAGGGCTGGACTGCAGGGCTGGAGTCCAGGCGTCTTCAGCGGAACCTGAGTGAGTAAAAGCCTTCAGGGTCCAGCTGAAAACAAGATGCATCCCGAAAGACATATTTCCCTTTGTTTCCAACTGTCAAGTTAAGAATGAAATAAACACGTTCCACTTAAATAGCAACAGAACCATAGAAAGCCCCGGAATAATTATAGCAGGGGAAAAAACCACAAGCAGACAATTTCTGTAAACAGAGGTCAAAACAGCACGTTGTACCCTTAAATATATACAGCAGTTTGACAATTAAAAATGGCCGGGCTCAGTGGCTCAGCCTGTAATCCCGCACTTTGGGAGGCCGAGGTGAGTGGATTGCCTGAGCCCGCAGGTTTGAGACCCGC
>NW_007079890.1:81558-88500 GCF_000164805.1 Carlito syrichta | reverse complement strand
TGGAAGGCTGAGGCAGAAGGATCGCCAGAGCCCAGCAGGTCGAGGCTGTGGTGGCTAGGAACAGCCACTGCACTCCAGTCTGGGCGACAGAGTGAGACTCCAACTCGGAAAAAAAAGAGAAAAAATAAAATAAAATTTTAAGAAAAAGGTAGATCCGTCTCTGCACATAAAGACTTTATTTTGTAAAAAAGTTGATCCTACCCAAATTAGTATGAAAAGCCATTGCACTTGCAATCAGATCACAATCGTTTTGGTTTGTTTTTTTGAATGGGAATGGGGGAGTTTGTATTTGTTTTTTAAAATCGAACAAATGCAAACATAGACACTGTTGTTCGAAAAGAAAACAAATGAAGGGCAACGCATCCTCCAACCTTTTAAAGCACGTGCTGGACCTACTGTCATCAGAACAGCATAGCCCGTGAAGGTGGGCGGAAAGCAGGTCGGCCAGCCCAAGGAGAGGAGCCTGGACGGGAGAGGGGGTGCAGGCAGTGAGGACAGCATTTTGGGTGGGCCGCAGGTGGGTCCTTCCAGCTGGGAGGTTGCTCTCCAGCACAGAGGCTTAAAGCGGAGTGGGGCTAAATATGTTTAAATGATGAGCACATTGGCAGGAAGAGAGGAAAGCTGTTTCTGTCATCTCGGGGCAGAGAAGGTCCTCCTAAGAAGCTGCAAAAGGAAAAAAAAGGGTCATATTTCACAAGTTAAAAATGAAAACCTTGGGAAGACAGAAGACATGTGAACGTATTAAAAGATGTGTCACGGATGGAGGAGGCGTGCAGTGAGGCTCCCAGGCCAAGGGCCAGCCCTGGCGTGTCAAGCCCATTCCAAACAGGCAGTTCAGGAAGGAATTAGCAAAGTCCTTGAATGAAGCTTTAAAGGAAGACATTAAAACTGCAAGTAGATGTGAACAGATGCATGGTCTCATTCATAATTATAAAGATGCAAATGAACTTGAGATACGCCTCGCCTAGCAGATTGGCAAAACTGCAGACAAGTGGACGGGGTCTACGCCTCAGCAGGCGTCCGGGTCGGTTGGTCATTTAGCAGGGAAATTTGTCAGCAGATGTCAGAATTGTCACTGGATGTGACCCGGAGCCCGGCACTTCTCAGCCTTGCACCTCCACACACTCCGTGGCTGCACGAGGGCGTCCTCCCAAGGTGCCCACTGAGTCCTCAGTCGTGACAGCAAAGTCACACATCAGAACGGAGAGGCTAGATGCTCAGGTGCCCTAACGTGCGTGTGTCCCAGATCCCCAAGGCAGACGGAGCGCAACCCAGGCATGGGCGGGCGGTAGGGGTCCCTGAGGGAGCAGGGGCTGTCCACAGGTGTGAAGGCAGAGACAGCGTGAGCGGGGCCAGGTGCAAGCCACGCTGTGAGGGGATGAGTGGGAGGCGTCAGGTACACCCACCAGAGGCTTATGCCCAGTGTGGAGGGAGTGGGGGACAGCCAGGCAGGGGATGCCCTGGCCCCAAGAGGATGCCCTGTACAGTAAGGACGGGCCAGGTATTGGGTGAAGATAAGTCCTGACCTGAAAAGAGACCCACAGTGTGAAAAAGGCCAGAACAGAGGACAAATGCAGCTTAGAAGAGAGGAGTCCATTTTCAGCTGTGTGTGTGTGTGTGTGTGTGCGCGCACGCGCGCGCGCTTGCATGTGCACACAGCGTGACGTTTATGCCTCAGGGAAGAAAGGTGCTGGGGCAGACCGGGCTCAGTGACTCAGCCTATAATCCTGCGCCTTTGGGAGGCTGAGGTGAGTGGATTACCTGAGCCCTTGGGTTCAAGACCCGCCTGGGCAGCGAGACCTCATCTCTACAATAAATGAAAAAATCAGCCGGGCGTGGTAGCACATGCCTGTAATTCCAGCTACCTGGAAGGCTGAGGCGGAAGGATCGCCGGAGCCCAGCAGGTTGAGGCTGCGGTGGCCGGGAGCGGCCACTGCACTCCAGTCTGGGCGACAGAGTGAGACTCCAACTCAAAAAAAATAAAAAATAAAAAAAAGGTGCTGGGGGATGAATGCTTCTTTGCTTCTTCTCTGTAATGCTTTTTTATCATATTCAAACAAAACTTCCCCTAAGGAGAAAAAGGAGTTTAAGGCAGAATTGGCCGAGTTTGGGGGTGGCTGAATGGTGGAGTTGGAGGCTGCAGGATCTGGCTGGGTCCCTGCAGCCCTACTCTTGAGACAGAGACCCTGGCAGAGAGATGGGGCCGGGACAGGGAGCCTGAGCCAGGATGACCAGCTGGGCCAGGGGTCCCAGGGTGCAGGGCTTCTTTGAAAACGACAGCCCACTGGTCATCCTGGACCTCAAGGCAGACTGGGGAGGTGGGTCTGAGGGTCACGTGAGCTATGCCAGGTGAGCCCAGGATGGGGCATTACGTGTCACCTCAACTAGCCTTGGACTAGAGTGGGCACAGGGAGCCCAGACCTGCCTCGGGAAGGGATTCCTGGCGATGGAAGCACAGGCCCTGGTCTGGGTCCCGGGCTCCCCTCAGGATCTGTATGACCTGCTTCTCCGGAGCCGCATGCCTGCTTCTCCATGGCCTGCTGTGTGGCCCTCGGCAGGTTCCTGAACCGCTCTGGGTTCCACTTCCTGCTGGTGACATGGGGATGATGGCGCCCAGCCCCTGCCGGTGGCTGTCCTGGGATGGGGTGGGCACAGGCCCGCGAGGTAGCCGAGACCCACTGCAGACCACATGCAGAGCCCACTCGTGCATGCAGTTAGGAAAACCTCAGCTTTCAAGCAAGAAGAAAACCCGTCTTTCCTCCCACCAGAATCCAGCTTTTGAACAACACACCCACAAGCAAAAGGCCCCACCCTCGAGAGTCACGGCAGTGGTCAGGGAAGGGGGTCCGGGTGACTGTGCCCGTGAAGGCTGGGGAAACTGCAATGGGCAGGAGGCGCCGGGGTCCCGGGGTGCATGTGGTCCAGCACAGGCCTCAGACCCGCGTGCGGCGCCGTGGATGTGGCTGCTTTCCCTCCGGAGACTCCGCCGCAGGAGACGTGCCCCCGCCAGGCCTACGTGGTCGAGGGCAGGTCTGTCCCTGGAAGCCGTATTCCTGGCCCCAAGGGCTGGCAGCCATGTTGGGGGGGAGCTGGGGGCGCACAGGCGCGGCTGCGGCCACCTGGCGGCCCCCGATGCCAACTGCTCCTTGGTGCCCACAGGCTCACATCTATTCCCTGGGGGCCACACTGAAGGCAGCACTGGAGTTTGTGGCAGAACCCACGCCAGAGCCCAGGCTGAGCCAGGACCTGGAGGTGCTACTCAGCCGAATGCAGGCCGAGGACCCTGGCGACCGGCCCAACCTCGAGGTCAGTGTGGGCTCCCCTCCCTCACCCCAACCTTCCGCAGGCCCCCGGTGTCTCTCACACACACACACACACACACCCGCGTGGGCCCCGCGGCCGCACCTGGGCTTCTTGACCGGAATGTGGTAGCATTGCATTTTGTTTAAATGAGGACTTAGTTTTTGATTGCACGTTTTTGCTATGAAGGGTTTTGGCTTGTAACTGCCAGGAGCTCAACAGAACCTCCTGTTCTCCGCAGCCCCAGGAGGCATTGCCTTTGTGCGCCTGGAGGTGGACAGGGTGGGTGGGTGGCAGGCTCCAGGCACGGCCCCCACCGTCCCCTTCAGAAGAAAGTGGGAACGGGAGGGCGGGGCCTCCTCCGGGGCGCCCTTCCTGTCTGAGACTCACGTCCGCAGAGCATCATCGCGCTATGCGAAGAGAAGATGCAGCTCACGTCCTCCTGCCGCCTGTGCCGGAGCCTCTCAGCCGTGGGGAGGAGGGTGCTCTCCATCGAGTCATTTGGAGCATTTCAGGGTGAGCCTTTCAAACCCCCACACGTGCATGTGCTCGCACACATCCACCCTCCTGCTTGTGTGCACACATGTTCGCACATGTGCACATACATCGATGCAAGGTGCACACACACATGCACTTCTGCTTCTGCATGCACACATATGCACATGTATACATGTGTTTTCACCCATGGATACACACGTACACAGGCACACATCCACTCACACGCATACATGCTAATGTACTCACACGCCCCATAACCACTCATCCTCACACACAGTTGCACTCATGGGATTCAGATGGATCACATGTGCACCCCCATACACACACATGCACTCACTTGCCCAGGTCACACCTGTTTATGCAAGCTCATACATGCCAGTTCATACCGCACACTCCCACACAGGCATGCGTGGTTATTTGCACACGTGCACTCTGCTGGCTGCATACCATACACACTTAGTCACACTCTCGCAATACATATGGTCAAGCACGCACACACAGTTGCACTATGCACACACTCACACCCATATTGAGTGATACCTGTGCAAGCTTTACAGACACCCATGCAGGCAGAGGGCAGAAACAGATCATGTTCAGCAGTGACTGATATTAGCACTGGTCACCTCGCTCTTACCCTCATGAGCATTTTGTTAAACGGCCGTGGTGATATTATTTCATCTGCCAACACCACACAGCGACTGGTGAGTCCGTTTTTGCATCCTTCACAATGCAAAGCTGTTGCCGTTGTGTCCGGGGTGCTCAGGGCTCACATGGGATTCTGGCACCGGCTCAGATTGCCCTTGAACAGACGCCTGCCACGTCTGCACTGTTGCCTGCCCTGGAGCCATGAGGGGCCACGGGAAAGTGGTGCTGCTTGGACCACAGCCGCACGGAGCCTCGCGGTGGCAGCAGGGTCCTCCAGTGGCCAAGCCAGTGGCATTTCCAAGTCAGTGTCTGTGCAACAGACGGGGATATTAAGCTGCAGGAGCAGAGCCACGTGGGAGGGAGGTGCTGTGCCAAGAACCCCCGAGGCACCAAAGGGCTGCCTGTCTAGAGGAGGCTACATGGAGACCTGCGTGCACGAGGGTCCCTCAGCCAGGTTCCTTCCTTTTCTTCCTGTGGGGAATATCACTTGTGTGGTCGCAGTGGAAACAACGTGCTTTCCAAGGGGGTGATCAGACATCCCCAGAGCTAGGAAACCCCAGCGGGAAGCCCTGCCTTGCCTGGGGGAGAGGGACGCGCTGAGCCTCCTCAGCCAACCAGGATGATGTGACCAGCGGGGCGGGTGCAGAAGTCAGGCATGCCCTGCTGGGGTGCTGGTGATGTCTGACCTGGTCCCTGGTCGGGTGCTCTGCAGTAACCGTGTTTTGCTTGTACTCAGATGTCAGCGAGAACACCTGGAAAGAGAGAGCTGCACCAGGAAGTGCAGGGCCCAAGAGGCCACCCAGGGACCCCTGTGCTGACCCAGAGATTCCGCCCAGCCCAGAGGGCCCACCCCAGCTGCCCATCCCCAAAGGCCTGGAGACAGAAGCCAGCCGGGGCCCCAGACCCTCACCCCCCAAGGCCCTACTGTCAGCCTCAGTGAGGAATGGTGAGAGCCACACCACAGAGGGGCTGGCCAACCTTATCCTGGACACTGGGTGCCCCCTTGGTGAGCTGGACAGAGATGTCCTCAGGAGAAGCCGCCTGCGGAAGGTGCAGACGTTCCCCAGACTCCTACCCGACGGCCCCGAGGCCAGTGCCCTCTGCCTGCCCCTGACTGGCACGAAAACCCAGCTACCCATATATGAATTCTCCCCTCCAGACCCCAGGAAGGTCTTTTCAGATGGGAAGAGTGGCCTTTCCAGCTTCAAGATGCAGCCCAAGTGCAGACTATGGCCCGAGCAGGAGCCCAGACTCCAGCGCAGTGGGGACAGGGGTCCCGAAGCACCCGAGACATCACACCCTAGCCAGGAGCCAGCGGAGAAAAGACCCCTGCCCTGCCCTGTAGACCCTCAAGATGCAGACCATGAAGCTCCAGCTCCCAGGAGTGCCAAGGGGATTCCGGATGGAGCCAGGCAACCAGCAAGCGTGGCCACAGAGCAGGTGGGTGACCTGGACCTTGCAGCTGGCTGGGATGGGGGCGGGTCAGCAAGTCAGGCAGCCTCAGTGCTTCAGTGTAGCCTCAAATGTCTGTAATGCAGGGACTTAGCCTTCACTCCTCCTTAGTAATTCAGAAGTCTTTGCAGGGCGGTCCTGTGCTGCAGCTGGGCATTTGCTCTTGCCCCAGGCATGGCTCCCAGCCAGAGCCCCTGCCTGTGGCCTCTCTGGAGGTGGCTGTTGGCTGCTAGACCACCCAGAGAGCAGCTGCTTCTTCGGCCTCACGCAGGACCTCCCGGAACAACACTGAATGAGGCCATCCTGAGGGCTGATTCTCTTCCAGGGAGCCGAACGCAGTCCAGAATAAGCCAGAGTCACCTTAGGGCTATTGTTCAGGGACTCTGTTTTCCTAGTCCTGACATTCAGGACTTTCCTCATCTCCCTCTTCTGCTCACTGAGAACATTAGAAACCAACCCTGTGGGTGGTGATGGCTCAGCCCCCAAGCTTGGTTCGTGAAGGACGCCAAGCATTCGTGCCTGAGTGTCTCCCAACTGCATCCTCACAGATGCTGGGATTTTGTGCAGCTGCCTTCCGGCCCAGTGCTGCCCTGCCCGCCTGTCCGCTGCCCCTCATGAGGGATGGAAGGTGCTGTTGGAGCAGTGGTCTGGGAGTTCTGGCCTGCTTTGTGTCCCCACAGGCAGTCCGGTAGCCTGTGTCCGTCGGCCCTTCCGCCTGGCCAAGGACACCCAGGCCAAGCCCAGCCGAGCACGTTCCCTCCTTGTCTCCCAGCGAGTCCTCTCCCCCCACCCCATCTGTGTCCCTGTGAGCTCCTCAGGGCAAGGACACCTGGAACCAGTGGACCATGGATAAGTCCATGGCGCGAGGACAAGGGTGCGCCCCCCGCCTCCTGTCTCGCCAGGCCTTGTTGACCCAGAGGTCAAGGGGGCAGGTAATTCTGTGACTTACTTTTTTTTTTTTTTTTGAGTTGGAGTCTCACTCTGTCACCCAGACTGGAGGGCATGGGCCGCTCCCGGCCACCGCAGCCTCGACCTGTTGGGTTCCGG
>NW_007079890.1:67040-81418 GCF_000164805.1 Carlito syrichta | reverse complement strand
ACCCGTGGGCTCAGGCAATCCACTCACCTCAGCCTCCCAAAGGCGCGGGATGACAGGCTGAGCTACCGAGCCCGGCGTGACTTACATTTTTATTCGCATCTCAAGAACCCAGGAGGGTCTTCTCCATCTGGCGTGAGGGGCACACACGTGTGTTCCGTCACCCTCCCCTGCTCCCCCCACTGGCCTCGCTGCCTGGCACTCCTTCCCTGCATAAGAGCCCGCCTTTCAGACGGGTGAACTGGAACCCAGAGCGCCTGAGCCACCTGCTGGAGGCTTTGCACAGAGCAGGGCTGACTCAGAGCCCAGCTTCCGCTGTAGCCTGCAGGCTTACCTACCTCCAAGCCCAAGCGCTGCTGCGGTCCCGGGATCCAGGCCCACCCAGACTTCAGCCCCCACGGAGGGCATGACCAATCAGGCTTCAAGGCGGTCCACAGCCAGTGCCTGCCATCTGGGTTCAAGCTTGGCACGGTGACCCCGCACGCGACACATGCTGGCCAGCGGACAAAGCACCTCGAGCCCAGGCCGCCGGCCAAGCCCGGCCAGAGGAGCTGACACACTGGGAAGAACCACGGGACGGAAGCTGCTGCGCATTTCAGCCCCTCCAGTACACGAGGAAGTTTTACAAGTGGGTCTCAGATGAAGACACTGATCTCTAGAACCTTCTACTAAAGCGGCACTTCTGAGGCCCAAGGCTGGTGGCTTGGGTCCCAGCTCTACGTGGCCTTGAAGTGAGAGCTGCCCTCCCAACGGAGTGCTCTCTTGGCGTCAGGAGAATACAAATCACAGAATTTGCCATCTTAACCCCTTTTAGGAGCATAGTCCAGTGGCATGAAGTGTGTTCACATGCTGAGCAACCATGAGCGCCGTCCGTCTCCAGAGCTTTTGCCCTCACCCAGAACAGAAGCCTCACTCTGTATTAAGTACTCAGTCTTTCTCCCAGCCCTGCCACCCCCTTTCTACTTTCAGTCTCTGTGAATTGACGAAAGTGGGATCTGACAATGTTTGTCTTGTGACAGACTTATTTCCCTAAAGCAATGCCCCCCAGGTCCGCCCATGCTGTGGCGTGTGTCAGCACATCTTTCCTTTGGAGGCTGAGTGATATTCCACTGTGTGTATGTGCCACATGGCGTCCATCCACTCTTCCATCAGAGGACACGTAGGGGTTTCCACCCTTGGCGACTGTGACGCCTGCTGCCGTGAACATGGCTGTGCACATATCTGTTGGCGTCCCTGCTTCCCCCTCCTGTGGGTCTGCGCCAAGCGGCAGCACTGCTGGGTCGCATGGGGGTTATATGTTCCGTTTCCAAGGTGTCGCCACGTGGCTTTCTCCAGTGGTTGCCTCATGGGATGCTCCTGCCAGCGGGTCCAAGGACTCCAAACTTCCAGTGTCCCCACCACACTGGTTTGGGCTCAGGACTTTCCCAGACCCTTCGTGAGGCCCAGTGGGCACCTACCCTGTGGCTGAGTGGGTTTTAACCCTGTCGTGTTCACGGACGTTCTTCCTGAGGCGGCTGGGCAGGGCCCCAGTGAGGCGTGTCCACGCTGATGCTGTTGCTCTCCCTCCCACAGTGGATGTCCCTGCAAGACCTTCTGTCCCAGCTGGGCCGGCCCTTCCGGGAGTATGAGCTGTGGGCCCTGTGCCTCGCCTGCCTCAGCGCGCTGCAGACACATCCCAAGCACCCAGGTGACCCGTCCCCTTTGCTGTCCTGCGTGTAACCAGACCCACCTGCGCCGAGGGACCCAGGGCAGCCGGGAGCAGTGTCCACACGGCTTGGCCATTCGGGGCCCCCGGGGGGCGTCTGCCCCCTGCGGCACTGAGGGAGCCAGGAAGGGGTGGGGAGAGGGTGGATGCAATCAAAGTGGGCCTCAAAACCAAGGACCCTGCTGTAAAGAGGAACAGGCACCACACCAGGGGTCCAGCCCACAGTTGTCAGCACAGTGATATTGTCCCCAAGGAGGTAAAAATTGACTTGGGAAGGTGTGGAAGACCCTCAGAGCTTGTACCAGTCTGTGGCCCAAAAGCTTGAACTTGCCAGCCAGCAGGACAGACGGACGGTCCCCCTGTGATATCAGAATGCCCGGGGGTGGTGAGGACAGTGCCTGTAAGAGCTGGGGGAGGGCCAAGAGGCACTGTGTAGCATTCCTTCGTGTGGGCCCACAGCCACCCCTCAGACCTTTGACCTGGGGCCAGACTGGCAACACACAGGGGAGCAGCTGGCCGGGGCCAGCCTCCTCAGACCCACTGCTCCTGGCACAGCTCCCTGCACACAGGCTGCCCAGCCCTCCTCTCTGTTCAGCTCCTGCTCACTCCCCGCCCGGTGTGTTGGATGCAGCCGCATAGTGACGCCGAGGCCGCATGGCCTAAGGGTGGAAGGGGCAACTCAGAGGGGCCTGGAGCTGTGGGGCAGACAGGGCACATCCCTGAGTGGGCGCGGGGGGAAGGGATGGAGAAGGGGAGGGACTGCCTGGCCCGCCCAAGAGGACGGGGATGCTGTGCCTGCTCCTGACCTTCCCTCCGTTGCAGCCTACCTATGCCTGGACTCCGTGCTGGTCGCCGAGGACGGGGCTGTGCTCTTCGGGCCACCTCCTGCCAACGGTGGGTATCAGGGTCCCTCTCGGGAGCCAAGTTCCAGCATCAGCTTATCGGGGATGACAGGAAAGCTAAGCCGGGGTTTCTCTCTTAGGCTCTTACAACTCATTCTTTCTGGCTCCGGAGGTGGCAGAGGAAAGACTGGTCACCGAAAAGGTAACTGGGCCCTCCCCACCTTCTTGAGGCCGCCTGTCCCCCCAGTCCTCGGGAGTGCCCGTGTCCCCCGTCTGTCCAGTGGCCTGGTCTTGGGACTCAAGGGAGTCACAGCAGGTCTCCAGCGCCTCGGCCCCACTTGGCCAGGCAGCCATGGGCAGTGTCCAGCCAGCCAGGCTGGGGCTATGACTGGGGCGTCCGGACAGGGCTCTGCCTGGACAGCTGTGGCCATGTGTCCTGCAGCCACCCTCCGGGCTCACGAGAAGCAAGGGCTAAACTTCCAGAAATATTTGCAAGATGCTTGTTAAACACCGCCACTAGTTAACATTAAATTACTCAAATTTTAAATGCAATTAAAGAAGTCGTTCCAAGCCAAAGTAGAACTCCCACTCTGGGCAGATGGAGACAGGCACTTCCCTGCTCCTCCCTCTGAGCCAGCTAAACACCCTGAATGAAATAAACACCCGAAGATCCGTGGAGGAGGAGAAGGCAGTGCCCTGAGTGCTCTAGGCCATCATTTTGCATCAGATATCAAGACATGGAGCTAAGGCCTGCAACGGGCAGAAACCAGTGGGCACAGACCAAAAAAAAGAGAAAGAAACCCCAACAAAGCCTGGTCTCTGCGAGCCAAGAGACCAGGAAGGAGTCGACATTAACTGCCCTACTCTAGTCGAATACCACAGAAAACACTGTGGTTCACTCAGGCCAACAGAAACTGAGCGTGGAACCTGGACTTGCCCTTGTGAGGCCAGGCACAGTGGCCCGTGCCTGTAATCCCAGCACTTTGCGGAGGCCAAGGTGGAAGGACTGCTGGAGCCCGAGAGATCAAGATCAGCCTAGACAACATAGCAAAACCTCATCTCTACAAAAAAATCAGAAAAGTTATCCAGGAGTGGTGGTGCGTGCCTATAGTTCCAGCTACTTGGGAGACTGAGGCAGAAGGACCGCCTGAACCCAGGAGGTCGAGACTGCTCTGATCTGTGATTGTACCACTGCATTCCAACCTGGATGACAGTGAGTTGACCCCAACTCAAAAACAAACAAACAAACAAACAAAAAAACGTGCCCAACGTCTGCCCCAGCCCCGGGTGGCATCGGAGGTGAAACAGGAACAAGGATTTTCATTCTCACCAAGCAGTTCCGAGGATCCGGCCCACGATGTCGGTGGAGACCGCCTGAGGAGTAACGAGGTAGCCCTCTAGCAATGTCAGAGCAGGCCTCGGGGGAACAGAAGTGAAGCCATCCCTACAAGGGTGTGAACAGAGGCACTCCCGCTCTCCAGCCAGGGTTCACGCCATACAGCAATGAGGAGAAGAAACTCACTCCTTGTGTGTCAGTGGGGTCACTGCCTGAACTTCTGTTCCCACCAGGAAATAACAAAGCTGTGTCCCCCTTCCTCTGCAGAGTGGCATAGGAGAAAGAAAAAGAAAAGTGGAGGTTGCAGATTGAGATAAGATCTAGAGTCATCTAACATGAAAATGTCCCAGTTTCTACTGAAGATCACTTGCCATACCAAGAACCAGGAAGATCTCACCCTGAATGAAAAGAGGCAACCGATAGGTGCCAGCCCTGACATGAACGAAATGTGAAAAATAAAAAGATTTTAAGGCAACCATCATAAAAACGCTTTAATAGACAATCAAAAACATGCTTGGGACAAATGAAAAATAGATAAACCTACAGATTTAAGAAGCTGGAAAAGCCCCAAATATAAATTCAAAGAAATCCACACCAAAACACATCATAGTCAAACCTCTGAATACTAAAGACTCTCCAAGAAAAAGAAGAAAAGAGAAGCAGCAGCTTACATACACACATAGAAGGGGAAAAACAGTTCAAATGGCTGCAGCCTTCTCATCAGAAGCCAGAGAGTCTAGGAGGACATGCACATTTTTCAAATTCTAAGAGAACTATAATCCAGAATTCTATATCCGGCAAAAATACCCTTCAGAGATTAAGAAAATATCAATATAGCCTCAGATTAAGGGAAACTAAGAATTTGTCACCCGCACATCTATTCTAAAATAATAGCTCATGGAAATTCTTTAAGCAGAAAAGAAAAAAATCAAAGAAGGAATATTAAAATATCAAGAAGGAAGAAAGAACATACTACGCAAAAAGATATGGGTAAATACAATAAAATTTTCTTTCTCTTCTTGAGCATTCTAAATTATGTTTGATGGTCAAGGTAAAATTTACAACAACTTGACATGGCTCTAAATGTATATAAAGGAGATATTTTAAATAATTATGTTATAAATGGGGAAAAGTGACAGGACATAAGTAAGGTTTCTACACCTCAAACTGGTAAATATTGACACCTGTTGACTGTGATAAGTTATGCATATATATAGAATAGTATTTAGAGCAACCACAAAAACAATAACTATACACTACACAAAGCGATCACTCAAAAATACTATCTATAAATGAAAATGGAATTCTTGTGTGTGTGTGTGTGTGTGTGTGTGTGTGTGTGTGTGTGTGTATGTCAGAGTCTAACTCTGTCCCCCAGGCTGGAGTGCAGTGGCATGCTCACGTCCAACACAGCCTTGACCTGCTGGGCTCAGACAATCCTTCTGCATCAGCCTTCCAGGTTCAATATATTTTGCGCACTGGTGTGCGCAACTATGCCCAGGCTAATTTTTTATATTATTGTAGAGATGAGGTCTCACCATGTTGCTCAGCTGGTCTTGGGCCCCTGAGTTCAGGCAGTTCTCTCGTCTCTGCCTCTCAAAGTGCTGGGATTATAGGCATGTGCCACCATGCCAAGCCAAAATGGACTTATAAAATGATGTTCAAGTAACCCGCAGGAAAGAAGGGGAAAAAAGCAGAGAAACTAAAAAACAGAACAAACAAAACAAAAAATAAGTGGCAGACTTAAGCTCTAACATATCAATTATTACATTAAATATAAATGATCTAAATATACTAATTAAAAGAAAGAGATTGACAGAGTGATTTTAAAAAATGACCCAACCATGTACTGTCTACAAGAAACTCACTTCAAACAAAATAAGTAGGTTGAAAGTAAAAAAGATTGGAAGAGATATATTATGCAAGCATAAATAAACCAGGAATGACTACGTTAATATCAGATCAAGTATACTTCAGAGCAAAGAAAATTATCAAAGACAAAGAGGGCATTCTATAACAGCAAAGGGCCAATACACCAAGAAGATGGCAATCCTAAATGTATATGCACCAAGTGACAGAGCTGTAGAATATGTGAAGCAAAACTGATAGAATTAAGGGAGAAAGAGACAAATTCATGATTATAATTGGAGACTTCAATATTTCTCTCTCAACAATTGATAGAACAATTAGGTTGCAAACCAGTAAAAATATAGAGGAACTCAACACCACCATCAACCATTAAGATCTAATCAACATTTAAAGAACACTTCATCCAACAAAAGCAGAATACACATTCTTTTCAAGTGCCAGTGAATATACATCAAGATAGACCATATCCTGTGCCATAACACAAACCTCAGCAAATTTAAAAGAATTTAAATCAGCCAGGCCCAGGCACAGTGGTGGCTCAAGCCTGTAGTCCCAGCACTTTGGGAGGCGGAGGTGAGAGGATTGCCTGAGCTCAGGGGATCGAGACCAGCCTGAGAAACATGGCAAGACCTCATCTCTAAATAAAAACAATAAAAACTAGCCAGGCGTGGAGGCACATGCCTGTGGTTCCAGCTACTTGGAAGGCTGAGGTGGAAGGATTGCCTGAGCCCAGCAAGTTGAGGCTGCGGGGGGCTGTGAGCATGCCACTGCACTCTAGCCTGGGTGACAGCGTGAGACTCCAACTCAAGATAAATAGATAGATAGATAGATAGATAGATAGATAGATAGATAGATAGATAGATAAATTTAAATCATACAGATGTGTTCTCTGACAACCGTAATAGAAAAATAAAAGGCAGTTGTTCCAAACACTTGGAAACTAAACAACGCATTTCTACATAATCAATATGTCACAGAGGAAGTCTCAAGGAAGCTTTTAAACTATATTGAACTTAGTGAAAGTGAAAATGCAGCACACATTGTATCAGGATTTTTTTGTGTCAGTGCCAATCGGCTGGCTGTGATATTGTACGACAGTTTTGCTAGCTGCTACTCTTCCAGAAACTAAGTACAGGGTACACAGGATCTCTCTGTGTTAATTTATACAACTGTATGTCAGTCTACAATTATCTCAAAATAAAGGCTTTATTTTTATTTAGTTAGTTATTTTTGGGTTGGAGTCTTGCCGCATCACTCAGCCTGAAGTGCAGTGGCACTCTCATGGCCACCCCAGCATCGACCTGCTGGACTCTGGAATTCCTTCTACCTCAGCCTTCCAAATAGCCGAAACTACAGGTGTGCGCTACCACACCCGGCTAATTTTTTTTTTTTTTTTTTTTGATTGTAGAGACAAGGCCTCACCCAGTTACCCTGGCTGGCCTCGAATCCCCGGGCTCAGGCAATGCACTCGCCTCGGCCTCCCAAAGTGCTGGGATTACAGGCTGAGCCACCAAGCCTGGCCAAAAGCTACTTGGAAAGCTGAGGCAGAAGGATCGCCAGAGCCCAGCAGGTCGAGGCTGTGGTGGCCGTGAGCGTGCCATTGTACTCCAGCTTGGGTGACAGAGTGAGACTCCAACTCAAAAAAAAAAAAAAAAGTTTAATAAGCACTCAAAACAAATAATTTCCTCTTGTTACATAGTCTACTATTATCTCTGCTCGTGAGGCTATCTGTGTGTCTGTCTGGATGGTAGAAACTAGGAAGGTGAGCCGCCCTGCCCTGCTTCCCAACTCCAAGATCATTGGCACCACATGGGTAGCTGGAGGTCAGCCATGCAGGAGTATTTACACCATGGAAACTGGCAGATGCTACAAATGAGTTGTTTTGTTGACTGTCTAGATTTAATGCAGCAATGGAGAAAATGTTAACACTGCATTGAACTTGAAAGTGTGTCCTGCCTGTAGCTGCTACGTTGTGTATATAGTACAAAAGCTTGAGGAAACACTTGTCCAGCAAAGACACTGCATAGAATGAAGCCTAGAATTCCAATGTGGGTCTTTCTTGTTTCACTTTCATCTTACTTATTGCTTCAATAATCATGAAAGTAAATGAACCTCAACCAACACTCATGTCAGAAGCAGTCATTCATTATAGGTTGACTGTGGATGCGCTGGGGAACAATCAATGAAAGTATTCAGTGAGAATCAATTGGCTCAGTGGGACTTACAGAAAATATTATATTAAATTGTGTGCGGCACATCCCTTATATCAGCAAAATTCCTGGTGAACTTCTGTGTGTAGCTAGAGGCGTGCACTGTTGCTCAGAGAGCCAGTTGTTACCATTTAGCAGCACAGCACGGGTTGGAGAGAGTCCCAGGAACTGAGTCCTTTCGGTGGTGAGCGAACCAGGTAGCTCTCAAAGTCCCAAGTTGCTGCCTTTGTGAGGTTGGAAGATGGAAAAGTCCAGCTGAGGCGTCTCACAGTTGACTGTTTAAAACCCAAACCGCAGCCGGGCTCGGTGGCCCAGCCTGTAATCCCGCGCCTTTGGGAGGCTGAGGTGAGTGGATTGCCTGAGCCCGCGGGTTAGAGACCCGCCTGGGCAGGCAAGACCTCATCTCTACCATAAATCAAAAAACACTAGCCGGGCGTGGTAGCGTGCACCTGTAGTTCCAGCTACTTGGAAGACTGAGGCGGAAGGATCGCCGGAGCCCAGCGGGTCGAGGCTGCGGTGGCCGGGAGCGGCCACTGCACTCCAGTCTGGGCGACAGAGTGAGACTCCAACTCAAAAATAAATAAATAAATAAAATAAACAAAACCCAAACAGCCGGGCTCAGTGGCTCAGCCTATAATCCCGTGCTTTGAGAGGCCGAGGTGAGTGGATTGCCTGAGCCCGCAGGTTCGAGACCCGCCTGGGCAACTTGGCGAGACCTCATCTCTACAATAAATCAAAAAATCAGCCGGGCATGGTAGCACGCGCCTGTAGTTCCAGCTACTTGGAAGGCTGAGGCGGAAGTATCGCCGGAGCCCAGCAGGTCGAGGCTGCGGTGACTGGGAGCAAACACTGCACTCCAGGCTGGGCGACAGAGTGAGACTCCAACTCAAAAAAAAAAAAAAAAACCAAACAGATGGCTTGAGCCCAGAAGTTTGAGAGAGCCTGAGCAACACGCGGCAAGACCATGTCTCTATTTTTAAAAAGTTAAAAATTAGCTAACCATGGTGGTGTGTACCTGTAGTCCCAGCTACTCGGGAGGCTGATGGGGGAGGACCAGGGACCTGGGTCCAGGCTGCAGTGAATTAGCCTGGATGACAGAGCAAGACCCTATCTTTAAAATAAAAAAAATAAAAAAAAAAAGCCAGGTGCAGTGACTCAGGCCTGTAATCCCAGCACTTTTGAGAGACCGAGGCAAGAGGATTGCCTGAGCTCAGGGGTTCAAGACCAGCCTTGACAACTTGGTGAGACCTCGTCTCTACAGTAAATCAAAAAACAAGCTGGGCGTGGTGGCTTGTGCCTGTAGTTCCAGCTACTCGGAAGGCCGAGACGGAAGGATCGCCGGAGCCCAGCAGGTTGAGGCTGCAGTGGCTGGGAGCGGCCACTGCACTCCAGTCTGGGCGACAGAGTGAGACTCCAACTCAAAAAAAAAAATTAACTCAGAATCAATGAGAGGATTAAACATGCAGATTTCTAGGCCGTGTCCCTGGGTTCTGATGGGGGGATCTGAGGTCTACCAGACTCGGAGGTGATGGGGAGTGTTGTGAGAAGAGCCACTCTGCAGGGGCTGGACCTGGGTATCCCTAGGGGTTCCCTGCGGGCGGGGCAGGTCTCCTGAGCACAGCAGCCGTGTGGTCCGGCTGGCAACGCCCCTGTTCTCTCTCCACTCCCGCCAGGCCTCCGTGTACTGTGTAGCTGCTGTCCTGTGGACTGCAGCCAAGTTCAGTGTCCCCCGTGACCGCAAGCTGGCCCTGCCGCGCAGGCTCAAGACCCTCCTCCTGGACATGGCCAGGCGCAGCGCCCCGGAGCGGCCATCCGCAGCTGAAGCCATCCAGGTAAGCACCCTGCTGCTGCGGCCCCATCTCACAGCCCGAGGACCTTGGGTGGCGACCACCATCGCGGAGCTGGGCCTGCAGGTCTTTGTTTCTGAGAAAAGTTGGCTGGGCCGCCGGGCAGGGAAGGGAGTGGGTTTCTTTTCAAGCTGTGTCCACGTGGGCAGGCAGTGTGGGGCCATTCCCCGTGGGGCATCCTGATTTCTCCAGTGTGTCCCAGAGGCCAGAAGGCGGGCAGGGTGTCTTAGGGCCCTGTGCTAACTCCTGCCTTTAGGGGAACAGAGAACGCACCACACCCGGACTTCCCTGCGTCACCTGCAGCCTCCAGCCACCTCTGAGGGTACCCCAGCCTTGCCCCTCCCTCCTCGAGGCGGGGTTCCAGCCATCCTCCTGCGGGGACTTAGGCCACACCCAGCAGGCGGACCAGATGACTGTTCCCTAGAAGCCCCACCTTTTGCTCCGGTGAGCAAGAGGATGCAGGACCTTCTGGAAGGAGAGCCACGTGGGAGGGGGCAGGAAGGAGCTGTGCAGGTGGGGACCTGGGTCCAACACTCTCTGCCCTGATGCTCTGTGATGTCGGACAGGTTGCTCAGCGCCTCAGAGTCTCTGGGGTCTCCTCTGCCGTGTGAGGGTGAGATTTAGTTACAACATTCATAAAGTGGTGAAAAGAGGCTTCATTTGGTAATCACAGGAAGTCTGCAGGCATGCCTGGGCCTTACAGAGGGAGAAAAGAGCAGGGAAGCAGAGTGCAGGGGCTCAGGTGCACATGACAGGGCTGGTCAGCATCCTCGCCACGAGGCTGTTGGGTCTGCCACCAACATCATCCAGTTTGGGCCTCTAGGCCCGGCTCGGTGGCTCAGCCTGTCATCCCAGCACTTTAAGAGGCCAAGGTGAGTGGATTGCCTGAGCCTGCGGGTTCGAGACCCACCCAGGGAACTTGGCGAGACCTCGTCTCTACAAAAAATCAAAAAATCAGCCGGGCGTGGTAGCATGCACCTGTAGTTCCGGCTATTCGGAAGGCTGAGGCAGAAGGATCGCCAGAGCCCAGCAGGTCAAGGCTGCGATGGCCGGGAGCGGCCACTGCACTCCAGTCTGGGCGACAGAGTGAGACTCCAACTCAAAGAAAAAAAGTTTGGGCTTCTGCCCCCTACAGAGCCTGGGGGACAAAGGCCACTAGCGAGCCCTTTCCAGGAAACGCCCTCAGAAAGGATGGTCAGGGCTTGTCAGGCATCTGCCAGAGCAAACAACATGTTCTTTTGACGGCCCTGAGGTTTTTCAGACAGAAACCGGATGCCATGGAGCTGGTGCGTCCTTCGCCAGACGTGTGGCCTCTCTCTTTTCCAGGTGTGTGGCAGTTACCTCCTCCAGCGAGGTATGGACAGCAGAAAGATTCTCGCCCACCTGCGGGTGTCCACCTGTAAGGTAGGACGGCATCCCCACAGCCAGAGCTGACCTTTTGCTCTGCCTTCTTCACTCCTGTCTCTGTAAACCCACTAGCTGGGTCCCACCCTGCAGCCGTGTTTCTGTGGACCACCCTGCTGTGGCATCTGCTCTCAGGTCCCGTATCTGGAGGGTTCTGCTGTTACCCTCAGTATCAGGCAGTGTCTGTTGGCCTCCTGGCCATGCTGTCCGGGACTGGCTGGATCAGGATCAGGGCCCAGGGCCCAGGGCCGGCAGATGGACACCACCCGCCCAGGGCACTGGACTCCCCAGCACACCTTGGGAGCTTGGGTCCTGGTCTCAGGTGATGCCATCACCTTCCTGATCCCCGGAACTGGTTGAAACCTTGTTGAATGGGCAGTAAAGGAGACCTTAACGGCTCCTCCCAAGCAAAACCACATCCACTGCAGACCCTAGGGGTGGCACCCATGCCAGGCTCCTCCCTGGCTTCACGGGGCATCTGTGAGGGGAGGGGATGCACTGTGGGTGGCACACGCTGGCAGAGCAGGTGTCCACTCCACCTCTGGAGCCTCTGCTGTTACCTGGTCCAGGGCCCTTGTCCTTTCTTCCCAGGTTTACCAGGAAGAAGAGGCCATCGGTCTCCAAAGCGCTTTCTCGGTGAAACCCTGCGTGGCATCTGCTCCAGAGCCCAGCCCAGGTGGGCTCCACCCCCCCGGCCACCCCTCGGCCCCTCCTGCCCCCGCGGCCCCCACAGCCCACACCACGGCTTCCCTCTCATCCGAACCGGACGGAGCGTGCCCAGAGCTCGGCCAGCCGGGCCCCAGACCTACCCCGAGTCTACCATCCACTGTCACTCTCCGCTCACGGGGAGCTCCGACCCTGGCTCCACGCCATGCCCCTCCTAAGCCAACCAGCAGCCCCTCCACATGGAGCCCACCAGCTCTTGGCACCCACCCCCCGCCTTCCCCTCAGTAGGTCTTTGGGATCCTCTCGGGGGCGGCCCGTCTTCCTGGCCCGTCCTCTCCGCCCCCCCAGACACCTGACACTCCCCACCTTCTGGCTCTGGCCCGGCACAAAGGCCCCGGTGACCTGGGGAAGCGCCCAGGCCCAGGGCAGGCGCGCCCGGGCCGCACACATGGCGGGGCGACGACAGCATGGCCTGGCCGGGCCTGCCACCCACGCCCACTCCGCTCACTACCTCTGTCCCCAGGCTTTGTGCCGGTCAGCAGCGACACCTGCCTCGTGGCCGTGCCCGGGCCCGTGCCCAGTCAGCCCTCCTGCCGTGAAGGAGCCACCCCGTTGCCGGCTGCCTTCACCTCTGAGGCCACCCACTTCAAGCCCATTGTCCTCGCACACGACGCCAGGTGAGTGTCCCCCACTCCGGAGCCAGCGGGTTCCACGCACCGGCGGCTCCTCCTGAGAGCGTCCCTTCTCTCTCTCTGCAGTGACCAGCTGGCCCTGAGCTTGGGACCAGCAGAGAAGCTCAAGGACAGGCGCCGTCAGCCAGACAGGGAAAGTGAGAGGACGTCCTCCCCCGAGGCCTGCGCCGTGGCCTCCAGCCTGAAGTCGCCTGACCAGCCAGTGCCTCATCCAGGGCCACAGGGAGCAGACCCAGAGCTTCTCAGGGAGTCAGTGCCACGAGGCTCAGCCCAGGGGTGCTTCGGCCTGCCACCCCCGGCCCCAGAGAGCCAGCTGAAGGGGGCATCACGGGCGACTCCCAGCTCTCCTACTCCCACCTCACCCCGGAAGGCCTCAGCACTGTCCCTGGAGCGAGGGCCAGATGGGCCGACCCCACCTGGAGTCAATTCTGGGGGCCCCGAGCCCACCTCAGCCCTCCGAGGCCCACACCACCCGCCCAAGCCGCCCCGGAGCAAGTCCTCGGAGCATGCAGGCCAGAAACCAGAGAGCCCCCAGTCCGCCTCCCAGGGCCCCTCCCTGGCCAGATTGCGTCCAGACAGTCCCAGGGGTACCCCAGTTGAACAGCACGGTGACCAGACCCCAGACTGTGTCCCTGAGAGTCCCCAACCGGCAGACCGAAGGCCGTGTCCATCCGTCACAGACACCTCACCACTCCCAAAGAGGACAGCCTGCCCGTCGCTGCAGGAGGCCACGCGCCTCATCCAGGAGGAGTTTGCCTTCGATGGCTACCTGGACAATGGGCTGGAGGCCCTGATCATGGGTAGGTGGGGGCCTCCCCAGAGAAACCTCAGGACCGGGGAAGGGTTGCAGGGCTGGGGCAAGACACAGCCCTTCTGAGGCGGTCAGTTGGAGGGGCGTTCCGGACAACCCCACCCTCGGCCCCACCTGCCACCCAGCCCTCCCCGGCTCCTGAGACCAGCCTCATCCATTTTTTTTTGAGTTGGAGTCTCACTCTGTCGCCCAGACTGGAGTGCAGTGGCCGCTCCCGGCCACCGCAGCCTCGATCTGCTGGGATCCTGCGATCCTTCTGCCTCAGCCTTCCAAGCAGCTGGAACTACAAGCACATACTACCACGCCCAGCTAGTTTTTGATTTATTGTAGAGATGAGGTCTCATCAAGTTGCCCGGGCGGGTCTCAAACCCGCGGGCTCAGGCAATCCATTCACCTCAGCCTCCCAAAGCGCTGGGATGACAGGCTGAGCCACCAAGCCCGACTCCATTTTATCAATCAAGTAACCCAGAAAAAGCGGTTTTGCCCACCATTTATCTGTCCCTATCATTTTGCAAAACCAGGGGAGTATATTTTCGCCTTGAAAGACCTCACCTTTGCCACTTTCTGTGGTGCCATTTCTGAGAAGTTCTGTGACCTCTACTGGGATGAGAAGCTGCTACAGAATCTCTTTGAAGTGGTGAATGGGCGGGCTTCGCCCTCCCAGAGGTAAGTACCCCCAGTCCGCATGGCCAGGCCTTGTCAGCCTTGCATCCCTGCCCACCCCCCAGTGCCACTGCAGGGTAAGCGCCACTGTCTGGACTCCTGAGTCCCACCACCTCCTGCCGTCCCTCAGCATCCACCTTGCCACCTCCTCCGGGGTGGCCACGCACCAGGAACAGGATGGGTGGGGGAGTTTCCACAGTCCCTCTCCTTGGGCCTGAGGCCCACTCACAGCGTGTTCACTGGACACCAGGCTCCTTCTGGAAGGCAGAAAGAGCTTGTGGGAGCCGGGCTCGGTGGCTCAGCCTGTAATCCCGCGCCTTTGGGAGGCTGAGGTGA
>NW_007079890.1:50010-67020 GCF_000164805.1 Carlito syrichta | reverse complement strand
GGAGCGGCCACTGCCCTCCAGTCTGGGCGACCGAGTGAGACTCCAACTCAAAAAAAAAACCAAAAAAACAAGAGCTTGTGGGGACACAGGGCAGAAGGCTCGCCAGGCAGCTCCAGTGGCCTGGGTAGTGGTGGGCACAGGTGTCCCTGTTTGGCAGGACCAGCTCGAGGGACCCAAGGGGGAGAGGAGGCCGTCGAACAGGTGACCCTAGACCCTGAAGGGACCAACATCTGCCCCCCAGGCTGGCACTGGGCGGTGTCAAAGTGAGGTGATGAGTCCCCTTGCAGCCCTGCTCATGGCTCCATGCAGGGCCTGAGCAGCCAGGCCTCTGTGTGGAGTAGCCACAGCCTCAAGGTGAGCACCCCCAGCTCAGCCCAGCTCTCCCGGACCCTGCAGCATTGAGTACCCCAGGCCGTCCCTGGCTCCACCTGGGGACCCAAGCAGTTAATGACCCAGAGGTCCCATGGGCCACTGTGCCTGTGTGACCCTGGAGGGATGAGCTTTGGGACCTGCTGCCTCTAGTGAGGGCTCCACAGGGGCCACAAGGGCCCCTATCCCTAAGCCAGCATGTTCTGTGCGGGGCCCAAGTCCTGTGCCCAGAGGCAGGTGAGGGGTAGCTGCCTGACCTGTGCTTTCATTCTCCTGTCAGTGCCTCAGAGGAGGTGGGGTCACAGCCCAAGGGCACGCCCAGCAGCTGCCCCCTGTCCAGCCAAAAGCCCTCGCTCCGCGTCTTGGGTAAGAGATGGGCCAGCCCGTGATGGGCTCTGGGGCACAGCAGGGTTCCTCTCGTCCCTCTTGGCAGTTATGGGAAGGGCTCCCGCATCAGCCTCTGACTATACCACCCTATGTCATTGCCCCTGCCCTAGGGCTTGGCTCGTCCTCTCCTAGAGGTGTGTCCTGAGAAGGGAAGGTTTTTTCCTCCCACCCCAGACTGGGCAGAGAGCAGGAACCCAAGACTGGGCCATGGGGCCAGGGAGTCCTCCCAGTCACTGTCACGGTGGAAGCCACAAAGGGCTGTGGGGGCTCCAATATTCAAGGAGAGGCAGGGCTGTGAGTGGGAGGCTTCTGACAAGGAGGAAGCAGAAATATATGCCCTTTAAACGCCCTGGGCTCTCCGCCCAAGACTCCCAAAGCTCGGCAGTGGAAGCCAGCAGTGAGCAGGCTGGGTTTAGAGACGGGTGGGGACTGTGGTCACCCTTGGATTGTCCACGCCAGTGGCCATGGCCTTGCAGTGACCCCCAGTCCCTGTGTCAGCATGTCAGAGGACAGGTAAGCAGGTACGACCGGGGCGCCCAGGAGACACCACCTGTACAGATGGAAGCTTCCAGCACTGCCAGAGCTGAGTATGCTGCAGGGATTGTGTGTGAAACCACAAGCTCTGGGCTTGCTGTTTAAAATTCCAGAAAAACCTGGGCTCGGTGGCTCAGCCTATAATCCCAGCACTTTGGGAGGCTGAGGTGAGTGGATTGCCCCAGCCCGCGGGTTCATGACCCACCTGGGCAACTTGGTGCGACCTCATCTCTACAATAAATAAATTTTAAAAAATTAGCCGGGTGTGGTAGCGCGCGCCTGTAGTTCCAGCTCCTTGGAAGGCTGAGGCGAAAGGACCGCCGGAGCCCAGCAGGTCCAGGCTGTGGTGGCCAGGAGTGGCCACTGCACTCCAGTCCGGGCGACAGAGTGAGACTCCAACTCAAAAAAAATAAATAAAATAAAATTCCAGAAAAGACAGCGCCTAGAGGGGCTAGAGGACACGGGCCTGGCGGGGGTGAGGGGAGCAGGCAAACACAGAGCCCAACCCCGCCCTACAGCATTCACAGGACGTCTAGAAGGAAGAGAAGGGCCCAAAGGAGAGCCCTACAGAGGGGCCTCCCCCTGTTGTAACCCCACCCTGAAGAGCAGGCCAGCGTCCCGGAACCCCCGCTCCCAACTCCACCCAGAGTCGCAGCTGTGGGTGGGAGGGGTCCCTCACGGGCACCCGAGCAGGAGAGCCGTTGGGGCCCCAGGCCCTGGGCACCACTGGCCTCCCCGTAAACATCAGCCTTGGCCTCTGCCCTCAAGAGCAGAGTGGAGCCACTGCCCACGTAACCTGCATGTCCTTCTTCCAAGGAAAAGAGAAACCAGCCGTGCTGAGAGCAAGTAGGAGCCCCTGCTCACCCACCTCACTGTCCGACATGGACTCTGATGAGCTCTCGCGGGGAAACCTGGAGGTGGGGTTTCGGCCTCAGAAGTCAATCAAAGGGGAGCGAGAGCAGCAACCTGAGGCTGGCAAGGATGGGCAGCCGGCCGGCAGGGCCGCCAACCCAGAGGCGGTGGCCCAGCTGGCCAGGCCCGAGGAAGGCGGCAGAGCCACGTCTCCTGGACTCGCGGGCTTCCAGAGCTGCAGCCCTGGCTGGTCCAGCGCCTTCTATGAGGCCGACTGCTTTGGGGCGGACGTCTACAGCTACGTGAAAGACCTGGGGCAACAGCTAGCTGGAGGGGACCAGCCCGGCGCCCTGAGCCCGGTAAGTCCTGGGCCTCCACTGGTGCCGGGGGGCGGTGGGGAGCCTCACCCAGGCAGAGCTTCCAGGTCACTCTGGGTGACAGACGGTGTCGTGTGCTTGGAGCCCGGTCAGGTGGCTCCCGCTCCTGGTGCCCCACTCCCTGGTGGTCCCCGCCATAAGGGTGTGTGTCCCTCCTTGTGTGAAGCTCAGCTGCATACATGCTCCACATCTTGGGGCAAGGAATGGCTCTTCTCTCATGTTCGCTGAGCACGTGGTCGCCGAGTGATGAGTTTTCAGGAGGGTCCTGGATCCTTGTGACCAGAGTCAGGCTCAGCTGTGGCTCCCACTGAGGCCGGTGCAGCCTCTGGGCCCTGGGCAGCACCACTGCAGAGAGAAAACACCAGAAGTGCCTCGCCTGTGGGAGTTCAGGCTGGTGGCCACTGTGACCTGGCCGGGCTTTCTGGGTCAGGTGAAGCCCAGACTACTCCCTGGCCAACAGATGAGAGGAGGTAGCAGGAGGAGCGACCGGGCCTGGCCAGCCCCATGTATAGCAAAGCCCCACAGCGCCTGACCTGCGCTGCAGCTGCACAAGGCCTGGGCCACCAGGGGCCACCGACAGCAGCCAACCGGTCACGGACCAGCTCCTGGAGCCTCTCCCTACCGCCACTGCGTTGCCATCCGCCCACGCCAGCCCCAAGCCACAGGAGGCAGCATCTCCCCAGCCTTGCGGCATCTGGCCTTCCTGCTGATTCACCTCCCGCCACCCTCCAAACCTCACTTCCTCACTCAGTATCAACAGCGATCTGGCTCTCCTCCGTAGCAAGCAGGGGGGTGCTATGCTCGTGGAAACACCTGTTTTCGTTTGGAATCACGCCGTTTCCTACGGGCTGCTAGGAATCGGGGGCCTCGTGCTCTGCCCTGCATCTGCCATCTTGGACGCGAGGCCACAGGGCAGGTCACACCCTGAAGACTCAGGCCTCTCTGGCCCTGCTGAGGAAGGTGCGGCCTGCACAGCAGACACCAAATGACCTGCCCAAACCTACAGTGTCACCAGGGAGAACACGGTCTGTCCTACCTCCTAGACCACATGGAAACAATGTCTCTGTGTCAGTCTGGGCCTCTGCCCAGAACAGAGACTCCCAGCCACTGACGGGCCCAGCAATTTCCAGGATCTTGGCTCTTCCTCTCATGGGGCTGGGTTCTCATGAACATCCTTCTCCCATGCACACAGTGAAGACCCATGGAATTGACATGTGCTGTCCACAAGCACTCGGCTCCCCACCTGCAATGCCTTTCCAAACCGACACCGGCGGGAACTGTTAGTACAGCGACATGCCACTTCATCTTCCTGCTATCTTGGGAAACTGAAGGTCAGGGAGTGTAAGGGCTTGCACAGCTGGTGAGAGACCAAGGTGGAATTTGGCACCAGGGCTGCGAGGCTGCAACTGCCACAGCCAACACTATGGGGCCAAGGGATTTTGTCAACATCAGTGTTTCCATGAGTGGACAAGAGGCGACGGAGCTGGATGGGGCTGGGTGCAGGGGACCACCGGGGGCCAGATGCAGGCTGTAGGCGATGTGGCCTTGAAGCCGGGACCACATGCCAATGGCAGCACACAGCCCATGAACACAGCCTGTGGGGGCACCTGCATTTTCTGATCTCCATTCCGGGTCCAATAGGACCTTACTTGCTGATGGAATATTCTAAATCTGTGTTGTCCACAGAGTAGCCACCAGTCACATATGGCTACTGAACTGCTGAAATATGGCCCAGGTGACTGCAAAACTGGCATTCTAGTTGTATTGGCCTGTGATAATAACCCGGCCAGCCACGTGTGCAGGGCCTAGACCCTGGCCATGCTGCACTTGGTGATGCCCTGTCTCCAGCTGCAGGGACTCCAGTGAGCAGAGGCTGAGGCGTGTGAGGGGCCACATTGGCCCCTGCCAGGGGAGCCCATGCTCTCCCCCAAACACCATCCCGGGAAAATGATATCTCAAAGCCTAGGGCAGCTCACAGCAACATACGGTGCATGGGAATGGCCTTAGGGTCAGCCTCCCGTAGCCTTGTTTCCATGGAGACAAGCTGTCCATCCCACATGTTTGCAGATTCCCCTGCAGTTTGCACATGGCTGGGCAGTAGCAGGGTCCAGAGGTCCTGGGGAGCCTGGCTCAGCAGCCAAGACTTGACAGAATGGCAACTGGTCTCTGCTCAACCTGGATCACCACCCACGCCTTGCCCACGGCTGCCTGGCCTGAGCGTCCAGGGGACTGAACAACAGTGCATGGGAGAAGACAGCCTCGCAGACCACCAGATAGTGGGAGTTCAACCAGTTGAATAAAAGCATCACCTGCATTTCTTATTTTGCAAAAACGTTCAAAAGTGAACACTGTCAACAAAGCAAAGCCAGCCGCAGACTGCCGAGATGCAGGAAGCTGCATTTGGGCTTGACCAGCTAGACTCCACAAAAGGAAGTCTGAGTGAGCTGGCTCGGAGGAACACCCCCTCAGAATGGCCAGCTCAGAGCCCTGGCACCTTGAGCCCCTTAGGGGAAGCAGCATAGCCAGGGCTGCCCCTCCACTTGCCTTCTGGCCCCAGTCCAGCACCCCGCTGTGGCCCATGCCCCGCCTCCTGCAGAAGAGCCCATCTCAGTCCCAACTGAAGACCCGCTGTCACCCACTTGAGGCCCAGCTGGCATGAATCCCCCAGGCTCCCCCATGCCCCTCCCCAACACCCCCCCCCCGCCCAGTGTGGGTGCAGGGGGAAGGCGGTATCTGTCCTCTCCCTTGAAGGGAGGGGCTCGCTCTGGGTTCACTGCTCTTAGCAGGCCCAGTCCTCGGGGCTTCCCGCCCCCAGCCGCCATCTCCGTGTGAGGCGACACCCTGCCTGTCCCCACAGGATGGAGGGAGACTGTGCCCGGAGGACAGCTGCCCTGCCAGGCATGGGTGGCGTCCTGGGAGGATAATGCCATCCTACTGAATGTGCATCTTGTCCCAGGAAGAACTCGAGCCCACCTGGTTCTGGCTGCATGAGCAAAACCCAGCGGCCCTTCCATCCCAGCCGCCTGAAGTCCAGGAGCCGCTGGCTGGCTCCAGTCCTGCTTTCCCTCTTGGAGACAGCCCCGCTCCATCTTCCAGGCAGGAACTGATTCCAGGCAGGTTCAGGAGAGCCACATGCAGCATGCACACACACTGTCACTCGCACTCCAGAGCAGTCCAGGCCGGGGCAAACCCTGCACTCAGCTGCCCTGTGAACCACAGTGGTCTAGCCAACGTGTTCCAGGGGGTAGGGGCCTAAGCTCTCATCTGCACAGGTCAGCCAGAGTCTGCATTGTTGGGCTTCCTTAAACTTAATTTTAAAAGAGAGACTGGCTGAGTGTGCTGTCATCCCAGCACTTTGGGAGGCCGAGACGAGTGGATTGCCTGAGCCCGCGGGTTCAAGACCAGCCTGGGCAACTTGGCGAGACTTCGTCTCTACAATCCATCAAAAATTAGCCGGGCGTGGTAGCACCCGCCTGTAGTTCCGGCTACTTGGAAGGCTGAGGTGGAAGGATCGTCAGAGCTCAGCAGGTTGACACTGGGGTGGCCCTGAGTGTGCCATTGCACTCCATCCTGAGTGACAGAGCGAGACTCCAACTCAAAAAAACAGAGAGCCAATGACCCAAAAGGACATATCTGGGGAAGTCCTGGCCCTCCATGTGCTCAGCTGCTCGGGGGTCCCACAGGTACCTCAGCCTCGCCTGTTCAGGCAGGAGGGCCTAGTGCTGACTTGGGTTGGGGTCCTGTTCCCCTGACGACCCACAGTGCAGGGATGTGAGGGCCACCCAGCCATCACTCCTGTAGGGATGCTGTCCCCTGTGCGTCCCCTCAAGGGCATGACTCTGGGTGAGGGGCCCAGGGGCACCCCTGTGGCCAAAGAGGGCAGATGGCCTACCCCCAGCCTGGCACTGCCATGCAAGCCTGGCGTCAGTGGAGGGGCCTCCTGGACTGCACATGCCCAGGTCAGGGCTGGCCTCGGCTGGCTGGCTGGGCCTCTGAATTTGATGGATCCTGTCCCGTGGCTGATCCCCAAGACCAGGGTGGCCCGGAGGGGTGTGGGCCTGGTCCTGGGTGCAGCTGACATGTGAATCCATGTCCCCATGCCGGGGGCCATGGCCACCCTGGGCTTACGTGCTGTCTCCTCACCAGGAGCTGGAGCAGCAGCTCATGATCGAGAAAAGAAACTACCGAAAGACCCTAAAATTCTACCAGAAGCTCTTACAGAAGGAAAAGAGGAACAAAGGTGAGGCCTGGAGGGCTCAGGCCAGAGCCACTCGCCACGGGCAAGGGTGCGCCAGCCCTGCCAACTCTGCTTTGCCTGCAGGCTCCGAGGTGAAGACCATGTTGTCCAAACTGAAAGGGCAGCTAGAAGAAATGAGGTCCAAGGTGCAGTTCCTCAGCTCGGTCAAGAAGTACCTGCAGGCAAGTGACCCGTGCCTTGCCCCCTCCACGAGGCCTGGGCACTGGGATGGGTTTCCTGCTGTTCCCGCTGTAAACCCTCCGCGCGAAGTCACACACCAGCCCTGATTTGAGAGCCCCACGCCAGGAAGCCCTGGGGTCTGGCAGGGTGACCCAGGGCCCGCATCCTGCACGCCCAGGTCATGTATGCGGAGTGCTGGGGCCTGGAGCCCTGCGCCCTCCCGGTGATCGTGAACATCGCGGCGGCCCCCTGCGACACGCTGGACTTCAGCCCCCTGGACGAGTCCTCGTCCCTCATCTTCTACAACGTGAACAAGCACCCGGGCAGCGGCCGGCAGAAGGCCCGCATCCTGCAGGCTGGCACCCCGCTGGGGCTTATGGCCTACCTCTACTCCAGGTGCGTCCCGTCCCTGCGTGGGCGCCAGCCCCCGGGGCAGCAGTTTTGCTCGTCAGGAAAGCAGAAACAGATCCCGAGAGGTGGAAGGGGGCGGGAGGGGCGCTCCCTCATCGAGGATGGGTTTGTGCTCTTCCACATTTGGAAGGATATTTCATCAGAGTCTGCCCGCTGTTTTGTGGAGCTCCTGACCCTCCCAAGGCCTACCGACGGCCTGGTGCTAGACCCCAGGCTGTGCCCTGCAGTCACTGGAGGGCGGGGAACCTGGGCTGCATAGCTCACACACCGCGTGGCTCCCAAAGACAGGCACGTGGGAGCCTCCGAGGTGTGGCCTGGATTCCATTCAACCCACCAAGTCAAAACATCCTGACTCCCCAGGGTGCAGAGTATGAGCCGCCCCCTCTCTCAGAGTGAACATGGCGATCAGACATCCTGGTAAAGGCTGGGGTGCCAGGCCCGCCCCTGCCACCGCCACCCAGGGTCCCTAGGCCTTCCTGGCTCAGGGCTGGGCCCGGACCCAAGTCACCCCCACCAGCACTCCCGGCCCTTCCACCCACTCTGCCTTGTGGCTTCATCCCACGCCAAGGCGCTCGCAACCCGATGACCTGGCCCGCTCCCAGGCATGGGGCCAGAGAGGCCACCCTCGCCCAGGCACGGGGACCTCCCCTTCTTGGCTCGATGCCACCGCGGAGCCCCAAAGTCCTCTTTGAGCAGAGGCTGTGTGATTCGGTGGGGGACGCCAAAGGGGACAGGGGACTGAGGGCTCTTGGCAGCCAGTGGGGAGCCGGGAGGTCCCCTCTGCAGAGGACCCAGGCCGCCAGGGGCAGCAGCTTCGTGCCCACTGACCTCGTTCTCCCAGGGTGGGCTGCAGCTGGTCTTGTGGGGCCTCCTGTCAGTGGCAGCTCCCACCTTGGAGCCGAGTGTGCATGGCAGTTTTCTGAGCCAGCCCATTCTGACTGAGGAGGCACAGTGGGCTGTGTCCAGAAAGGTCCTCACGCTCAAAGTGGATGGGAACTTCTAGTGGTCTCAGTACCCCCTCTTTATCTCTCTGGGTGGTTCTTCTGCCAGTGACACACACAGATAACTCACACACGCACGCAATCCTACACACACACGATCTCCACACAGCCCTGCAGTGCCCTCACACATGCGGTCATAGACGCACCCACGGTCATGCCCACGCTCTTACATACCATCACACAGGGGGCCTTCACTCACCTGCAGCACAGGTGAGGTGTCCTGCTCACTGCCCTCCCCCCTGCAGCGACGCCTTCCTCGAGGGCTATGTCCAGCAGTTCCTCTACACCTTCCGCTACTTCTGCACGCCGCAGGACTTCCTGCACTTCCTCCTCGACCGAATCAACAGCACGCTGTCCAGGTACCACCCCTCTTCACAGGCCGCGCTCGGTGGGAGCCTCCGCCTCGGGGGGGGTGGGCTCCTCCACGCCTCGTTCAGCCACCGGGAAGGATGAGGAGGTCCCCTGTGACCCAGCAGGACGGGGGCCGGTGGAGCCTGGCTGGAGAAGGCCAAGGCAAGGACAGGGAACCAAGGGACACAGAGAGATGTAGTGAAACGAGTCAAGGCAGGAGGACGGTGGCCCTGCGCCCTGTGCTCTGGAGGCAACCTGCGGGTGGTGGCAAGGCTCTCACCCCTTACCTCTGGCACAGGCACAGGGGGCAAGGCAGGTGGGAGCCGAGACCACCAGTCAGGGTGGGCACTGACAGACACCCACCCAGCCCGGCCGCCTCCTGTGGGCGCCGATGACCAGCAGCTGGGGTCAGGGAGGGGACGGTGGGCCACAGGTGGAGGCACTCTGCCTCGCTGCGCTGGCCTGGCATCATCCCCAGTGCACCCACACACGACCCTCATCCAGGCCCGCCCGCATAGTCCCAGGCTGGATGGCCCCAGACTAAGGCACCCAGGATGTCTCAGGTCATGGCCCGTCCGCTCCGGCTCTGGGGAAGGGACTCACAAGAGACCTCCCAGCCCCGCCTCCTCCCTCCACGTGTGCAGCCCGGCTCCTGCCCTGTCTCCCAGGAAAGCCTCACCCAGCTGCCGCCTCCAGCCCTCTGCCCCTCATCCCTGCAGCCCAAGTGGCTCAGGCTGGCTCCCCTGTGCCTCCAGGGCCCACCAGGACCCCGCCTCCACCTTCACCAAGATCTACAAGCGGAGCCTCTGCGTCCTGCAGGCCTGGGTGGAAGACTGCTACACCGTGGACTTCACCAGGAACACTGGGTTGCTGGGGCGGCTGGAGGACTTCATCTCCTCCAAGGTGACAGCCGCACCGAGCTGGGCCAGCCACACTCCCCGCTCCCGCTTGGGAGGGTCGCTCTCATCCAGGGGCTGGCAGTAACCCCCGTACTTCCACCTAGATCCTGCCCCTGGACGGCTCCGCCGCGCACCTGCTGGGCCTCCTGGAGGTGGGCACGGATCGGCGAGCCGAGGGAACCCCTCGAGGGGCAGACCTAGAGGACCCCAAGGAGGCCGAGGAGGATGCCAGGCCCTTCAACGCCCTCTGTAAGAGGCTCTCGGAGGACGGCATCTCCCGGAAGGTGGGGGCCTTTCTTAGGAGAGAGCCAGCCCAGATAGGTGGATGTGGAGTCCTGAGCCCAGCCTCAAGGACGTAGCATGTACACGCACACACACACACACATCCATGCATTCATACATGCACGCACGTACACATATACCAACATACACGCACCCATATGTACGTGCCGGTACACATATATGCACATATGTGTGCGGACACACGAACACATGTGCATGCAGAGGCTCACCTGTAAGCGTATACACACTACATGTGTGCACCCACACATAAACACTTAAACATATACACATGTAAACATGCACACACATGCACTCCCCGTGCTCCCACCAGGCACAGCTTTCCTGGGCTGGCAGGTGCTCAGAGGAGGAGAGTCCAGCCGTGACTCGCTGGCCTCACACTCCTGGCCTTCAGTTGGAAACCTGGGTGGAGGAAGCCACTGTGGGGAAAGTATAGCCTTTCCATTCTTCTATGGGAAGTCCCAGATTTCAGTGGTTCTGTCCGTGGGAACCCCCTGTAGTGAACAGCATCCTTACACCAACAGCCGTGGGTGGGCAGGGTGCCCCCTGGCTCTAACTGAGCCAGTCCCAGGAGCCCTAAGCTCAGACCCGCCTGGTCCTCACTCTGCCCCACCCCCATCCCTCACCTGGAAGGGGCCGGGTCAGGGGCCCTCACGCGCCGGCCCGCCCTGCAGAGCTTCCCCTGGAGGCTGCCCCGGGGCAACGGGCTGGCGCTGCCACAGCACAAGGAGCGCCCCTACACCATCGCCTCCGCCTTGCCCAAGCCCTGCTTCCTCGAGGACTTCTACGGGCCCTGTGCCAAGGCCAGTGAGAAGGGGCCCTACTTCCTGACCGAGTACAGCACTCACCAGCTGTTCAGTCAGCTGACGCTGCTGCAGCAGGTGAGGAGGGTGAGGTCCCCTGCGGGCGGGGGGAGCCGGCTGGGGAGGGGTGCACACAGAGATGCTCTGGCATCTTGCCCCCCCGAGGTGCTTCCTGGAGAGACAGATGCACGCCCAGGGAATGGAGTGGTTTGCCAGGTGCCCAGGTCCAGGGAGCTGCCACGCAGAGCTGGGAGGCCCTGGAAGGGAACTGGGCCCTGGCAAAGCCCAGTCCTCTTCTCCCGCCAGCCCAGAATGTAGGCCCTGCCCCACCCTTCTGCCCCAGCAGGCCTGCCTCACAGGCACCAGAGGGTACTCTGAGGGCTGCCTGGGACTGGGCCTCCTCCCACGGGAGCTGGGTCAACCCAGCTCCTAGTGCCCCTGCCCAACTCCTCCTTCTGCTCTCGCCCTAGCCTGCCCCCCAGGCAGCTCCTTCCCAGGGCCCCACCATCCTGGGACCCCCTGACAGCAGCAACGGCAACCCAGCAATCCCACCTGCTGTCACCAGGGCTGGCCGGACCTCACAAGCCCCTGAGGGCCAAGCACACAGGAGCCCTGCCGGCCGACCACTGCAGACTGTTGGGTGGGCGTTGAACCTAATATTGCAGGGATGGACTCCCAAATTCCCCATCCTACCCCACTGCTTTGGCCACAAAGTTGTAGGAAACAGTGGCCTGAACCCTGTTTGCATCTCGGGCAGGAATTGTTTCAAAAGTGCCACCCCGTCCACTTCCTGAACTCACGGGCTCTGGGCGTCATGGACAAGAGCACAGCCATCTCCAAGTGAGTGTCTCCCGCAAGTGTCCCAGGTCCTTGGTTTGGAGGGTGTGACGGGAGGGTCTTGGGGGCCTCCCCTAGGCGTCTCAGGGATGCTCCCGACCAAAGGAAGATGCCTGGGTCTCACCCAGCCCAAGGGAGAAGGGTCTGCCAGAGTTGGAGGGTCCCGGCCCATGGTGCAGAGCCTCCACTAGCCCCAGGGCGGGCAGGCCACCCACGGCCTCCCAGGGTGACAGGCACCACGTTTCTCTTCCAGAGCCAGCTCTTCAGAGTCTCTTGCGACCAAAACCTGCAGCTTGTTTCTGCCCAATTACATCCAGGACAAGTACCTGCTACAGCTTTTAAGAAACGCAGACGACATCAGTACCTGGGTGGCTGCCGAAATCGTGACCAGTCACACCTCTAAGGTGGGTGCCTCCGCGGCTCTGCAGTCAGAGCAGGCGTGGAGCTCCCCTGCCCAGGACCAGCGGTGCCCCTGCCACACTCTAGTCCACTCCTCCTGCAGGTGCAGGGACTGCACTCCGTGTTCCAGATCCACACGGAGCCAAGGCTCAGGGGGAGGCAGAGCCATGGCCCACACCAACGCCGGGAGCCTGCCACGCCTTGCTTCCCAGCACCGCCTGGCACATCCTCAGCTGGACACCGGCCCCCTCTGCTGAGGATGCTGCTGGGCTGTAGGCCACCTGGAGACCCAGGCCAGGACGCAGCCCTCCACAAGCCACCCTGTCTGTGCTCCCGACACACACACACACACTCAGAGTTCCTCACATGCACAGTCGCTCACATGCACATATACAGAGATACACATACAGTCTCTTACAACAGCATCCCTTAAGCACACACATACACACACACACACACACACACACACACACTCTCACAGACTTACACACAGTCCCTCACACATACACCGAGTTACACAGTCTCACACACACAGAGCTCCCTCCATACATGCCCACACACTGGACTCCATTAGAACACACCACTGCAGGGGCTCCTATCACCCCCACGCCTTAGCCCTGCCCCACGGTCTGTGCCTCCACTGTCCCAGCTGACTGCATGCTGTGGGTCCAGGTCAAGTCACACCCAGCTGCTGGAGGCCCAGACTCAGACTCTTCTAGGTCCCATGGGCCGGCCTCACTAGATGGGGGGTCCTCAGCTGACCTGGCTCCCTGCTTCCCAGCGGGGCACCAGGCAGCCCACAGGGCCAGTCACCTGCCTCAGGCCTCCCTCCAGGTGTCCACCCACCCAGGAGGGGTCGGGGTGTTCACAGCTTCTCAGGACAGAGCCCCTAAGCTTCCAGGGGTCGGCACCGTCACCCTGTGGACACCCCGTGAAGAGGTCTTGATTTCCTCGTGCTTGCGCTCAGCAGGGCTCAGCTCCAAGAGTGGGTGTCACAAGGCTCCTTTCCACGTGAAGTGCCACACCAGCCCACAGAGGGTCTCAGGACAGCAGCGCTTTCTGCGGGAGGCAGCCCCTCCTTCCGCAGCAGGGAGGGCAGCGGCCTCGGCCCCCGGGACGGACATAGCTCCCTTCAAGCACACTTGGGTCTCCCACAGCGTGAACCCCACTGCCGCTGCTCCAGGAGCGGGACGGACGTACCAAGGGGAGCTCGGGGTCACAGGTCTGCACCAGGTGCTTTCCTGCCACCTACTGCATTCCCTGCCAGATGGCGAGGCCACCTCCACACCACATCCTTTTCTGGTATTTTCCCTGTCCTACTCCTGCAGGGCAACCTTGAGGCCCACAAATAACGGCAGAGATTTCTGGTTCTCTCCTCTTCAGGGAGGATTCCACGGCTTTAGGGTTTGTCAGCTATACAAATTGAGCCTCCCTTCGGCCAGGACATGGGCACTGGGAGCCTGGGTTACCCAGTGTGCTCTAATCCATGATGTTATGGGTGTCATGAGTGAGCGCAAAACATGGTTTCCCCTAAACCAGAGCCTTCAAACAGGGGCACACCTGGCTGGGCTTCCCAGGAACAGAACGAGGACAGCTGACAGTCGTTTGTCAAGCACCGCATCCTGGAAAGACCCTCACCCTGAGCCGCCCACATCAAGCCCGCAGGCTTCCTGCCCTAGGGTCAGTGGCCTTGTTCCTGGTGTGGTCGCCTGTTTCCAGTCTGTGGAGCCAGCAGGGGCCGTACCGCTCACAGCCCAAGCTGCCAGCGCCCACTTGGGAGGGCGATAAGTTGGGCGATGCCCCCACATACCTGTAAGCGAAAAGCAGAAGCAGATCATGCAGAACAGGCGTCCTCCCTTGAAGGGGCAGCCTGCAGTCTCACCGGAGAGCGTCCCCAGCCACGTCTAACTAGGCCCCTTTCACATTCCGCAAGCATGTTGTTCGTTGTTTTCTTAACAGAATAATAAGCAGCTGTATTACACGAGCCAGGGAAGGGGATTTATTTGCCTTTCCGGGCCTTGATTTTCCTCAGGTAGAACTGCAGCTCCTTGTCTCCTAGCACACAGCCATCTGCTTGGCCACACTGGCCCGGTCTTGATGCAACGCAAGCAAGAATTCTGCCCTGCCGGAGCTGCTCCTCCAGGAGACTGCAGATTTGGGCATTATTTTTCCTTTATCATATTTCTTCTGAATTTTTTTGGATCCTTGTTTTGTTTTGTTTTTGTTTTGTTGAGTTGGAGTCTCACTCTGTCACTGGATCGTTCTTTGTTTAAAATCTCTTCCTCCCCGGGAGTCAGCTCGGTCCCCTTCCTGCGACCCAGGGGCAGCGCATAGTGGGACTCACGCCAATGTCAGCATGGCGTGCTGTCAGTGAGCACAATGCAGTTCTTCACTAGGGTCTTGGTACAGACCAGCTCGTTACTGGATGCATTGTAGACAGCATCGCTGATCCTTGTTTTGCAAGTACAACGGTCAGAGCCCCAGGAAAAGTCGCCCATGTCCAGCCTCAGGGCACAGTATTTCTTGCGACATCCCCGCACTCGGACCGTGTGGATGCGGCAGGGGCCAATCTTGGTGTCAGCAGCAGGTCGACCCAGCTCACACTTCTGCTTTGTGTGGTAGGGCTTTCTCTTGCCCCGAGTCTTGTGCCGGGTGTCCCGAGAGATGCCCATCACTCGGCACTGGCCAGAAAGAGAAAACGCAAGGACTCACGGTCCGGTTTGTAAAAACCTGCGAGTATGTCTTTGTGAAGTTACGAGGAAGTTCAGGAGACTGGGATTTATGTTTGTAAACTGGTGATCCCAAAAAACTTTTGGAATACAAAATTGGAGCCACAGCCGGGTTCGGTGGCTCAGCCTGTAATCCCGCGCCTTTGGGAGGCTGAGGTGAGTGGATTGCCTGAGCCCGTGGGTTCGAGACCCGCCTGGGCAGCAAGACTCATCTCTACAATAAATCAAAAAAAAAATCAGCTGGGTGTGGTAGCGCATGCCTGTAATTCCGGCCACTTGGAAGGCTGAGGCGGAAGGATCGCCAGAGCCCAGCAGGTTGAGGCTGCGGTGGCTGGGAGCGGCCACTGCACTCCAGTCTGGGTGACAGAGTGAGACTCCAACTCAAAAAAAAAAAAAAAAAAAATCAGAGCCAGAGTGTACAGTGGTCAGTGGAAGCACTTGGCGATAAAAGTCCATTCCATTCAGAGGACACCCTGAGAGATCAAGGAAGAAGAAATGGGTCAAGAATAGTGTAAATTTTTTCATCTGAAAAAAAAATTGTCTTTTTTTTAGATGAATAATGGTGGGTTTAAAAGCAAAATAAGGATTTCGATTTCATTAGAAGTGTTTAAAATTGTCAACACAATAGCCAAGAAGCAGAAGCACCTAAGTCTCTATGGACAAGTGAACAGAGAGAGAAAACGTAGAGCTGGGCATCGGGGCTGCACCTGTCATCTCAGCACGTTTTGGGGCCAAGGCAAGATCATTTGAGGCCAGGAGTTCGAAACCAACCTGAGCACCACAGTGAGAGCCCATTTGCACCAAAATAAAGAAAAAGAAAAAGCCAAGCATGGTGCACCTGTAGTCCCAGCTACTTGAGAGGCTGAGGCAGAAGAATCACCTGAACCCAGGAAGTTGATGCTGTAGTGAGCTATGGTCTCACCACTGCACTCCAACCTGGGTGACAGAGCAAGACTCCTGTTTCCATAAATGAGTAAATGAATATGTGGTATATATAAACCTTGAGATATTGCTTAGCCTTAAGGAAATTCTGACACCTGCTACAACATGGCTGAACCTCGAGGACATTATGCTTAGTGAAGTAAGCCAAAAAGACAAGTACCATGACTCCACGTAAATCAGGTCCCTTGCATGGTCAGAGCCACAGAGGCAGAAAGAAAGTAGAGGGTGCCAGCGGCTGGGAAAGAGGAATGCAGGCTTAGTGTTTATGGGGACAAAGTTTCAGTTTGGGAAGATGGAAAGTTCTGGAGATCTGTCAGACAATGTGAATGTAGTCAACACTACTGAACTGTGCACTTAAAAATGATTATGGGCCTGGCGCGGTGGCTCAAGTCTATAATCCCAGAACTTTGGGAGGCTGAGGTGAGGGGATTGGCTGAGCCCACAAGTTCAAGAACAGCCTGGGCAACGTCTCTACAATAAATTTTTTAAAATTAGCTGGGCATGGTAGGGCGCGCCTCTAGTTCCGACTACTTGGAAGGCTAAGGTGGAAGGATCACCTGGGCCCAGCAGGTCGACACTGGGGTGGCCGTGAGCGTACCGTTGCACTCCAGCCTGGACAACGGAATGAGACTTCAACTCAAAAAAACCAATGGTTATGAGGGTAAATTTTATATTATATACTTTTTACATTAAAAATTAAACATTTGGAAAAATACCATGTGGAAATGGAGGAAGAGATTCGAGTGTCAGTTTTTCAAGGATTGTCTAGGATTGCCAGCAGTCACAAGAAGCTAGGAGAGAGGCCTGGAAAAGATTCTCTCCCAGAGACCCCAAAGAGAACCAACCATGATTTCACTTTGATTTCAAACTTCTGGTCTTCAGAACTATAAGACAATAAATTTCTTTCGTCTTAAGCCAAAAAAAAAAAAAAAAACATTAAAACTTTAAGACAAAAACAAAAAAAGTGTTGGAACAATCTTATCCGAAAACCACATACTTCACATCTATTTAAAGAGAAAATTGAGATGTCAACTTAGACGAGATCGTTGAGGCAGCGCTGAAGCCAGGTCACTGGGAGCCTCGGTCGCAAGCACTCTCCAGGGGCCCACCTGCAAGGATCCCTACAGACGAGAGTCAGGCCAGCAGAGGGCATCCAGCTGGAGCCTGCAGTCTCTGTTCCCACTCAAAGGACAATCCAGGCCATGGTGACAGTCCTCAGAGAGAGGCGGCTCTGAAATGAGGGATCACTTGAATTATCCAGAATTTCCCAGAAGTGGGTCCAAGGATGCAGCCCTTGGGACTGCTGTGAAAAGGGTTAAGAATCCACTGGCAGCTGGGCTCGGTGGCTCAGCCTGTAATCCCACGCCTTTGGGAGGCTGAGGTGAGTGGATTGCCTGAGCCC
>NW_007079890.1:47468-49984 GCF_000164805.1 Carlito syrichta | reverse complement strand
AAAAAAAAAAAAAAAAAGAATCCACTGGGTGGGGCACAGTCTGCCACGGGGTGCCCCGGGGTGGGGGACCTCTCCCGGTCCTGAAGATGTTGCCTTCCCGTCTGGCCCACTCCGGATGACACTGGGAGCCCGGGAGGTGTGCCCTGGCATGATTTTACTTTTGAGAAGTGCGGCTGGGCTTCTTTTCGATTCTTTTCACTTCTCAGACATTGCCTTTGTCTTGATTTAAGTAACGTCCACCCTACCCTCCAGGCCAGCACCGCCCACGACCACCACTCTCAGACCTGTGCCCATATGCTCACCTCCTCTCTGCAGACGATGTGGCATGTGCTATCTGTGCCTGGAAGCTGGGTTATCCTAACAAGTCCTCAAATATTCCCTATCTGTACCTCTTTAACCAGAAAACACTAAACATGTTGTTTTCTCATTGCAGTTGCAGGTGAACCTGCTGTCCAAATTCCTGCTGATTGCGAAGTCTTGCTATGAGCAGCGCAACTTTGCAACAGCCATGCAGATCCTTGGCGGGCTAGAGCACCTGGCCGTGAGGCAGTCCCCTGTGCGTCCCGGGTCGGGAGCCACGGGTGGGTGTAGTACAGCCTCAGGGGTCTCACCTGAGCTTCCATTTCAGGCCTGGAGAGTTCTACCTGCAAAGATAGCGGAGGTCATGGAGGAGCTGAAGGCTGTGGAGGTACCAGCACTTTATGTGAGCTTCCATCCACCTAGGGAGCCTGCAGTGTGTACCCCAACATAGGCACCCACAGAGCTGGCCAGTGCAGCCAAGCTGTGAGACCCTCCAGCCATCTCCTGGCAGGGCCTCTGCTGCCCACCAGGACAGAGTTACTCCACCTGCTGGGTCACACAACCTCACTGGTCCGACTTCCTCACACAGCCTGCCGGTGCCCAGAGGATGGACTGAGGCCTGCGGCAGGAGCCTGAGTCTGATCCATTGAGAGGCCTCCTCCTGCAGTTGCAGAGGTGGCCTCAAAATATAATAAACGAGCAAATGTGCTTGAAGTGGCTGGTCACTTCCCAAAACGAGGTGGCAGGAGTCCTGGAGCAGCCACGACCTGGCCCTGTCCCGGAGTTCAGAGCCCGGCCTCAGCCCCCAGCCATAGCTCTCCACGCGGGGGGGGGGGGGGTTAGTGCGTGTCCTCACTGGACGCACAGACATGGGGCCCTTGCTGCTGGTCAGCCAGGGTCTCTTGGGAAAGGTGGGCGGCCTGGCTCGTTCCTGGAGCCCGGCAGCGTCAGAACGGGACTCACCTTTTCGGTAGTAGGAAGCGAGGAGCCCCCCAACAGCCAGGGGCGTCTGTGCGCCAGCGGGTCTGTGTGCCCCTCACCCAAGGCACACTTCGGACTGGGAGCCGCATCCAAGAGTGGTGTGGCCCCGGGCATGGGGAATACGGGCCTCGCGGGGATGGGCCAGGCTAAGCCTCTGTCCTCTCTCTCCCCGGTCCACGCCCCTGGCGGGCCGCTAGGTCTTCCTGAAGAGCGACAGCCTGTGTCTCATGGAAGGACGGCGCTCCCGGGCCCAGCCCACTCTGCCTTCAGCCCACCTCCTGGCCATGCATGTCCAGCAGCTGGAGACGGGGGGCTTCACGATGACCAACGGGGCCCACCGGTGGAGCAAGCTCAGGTGAGGCGGCCCAGCCGGGGTGGGCCAGGTGGAGCGGGCTCTGGTAAGGAGGGGCCCAGGTGGCCACAAGCTCAGGCGGGGCGAGGCAGGATCAGTGAGGAGGGGTCCGGGTGACCACACGCCCAGGGGCCGGCCGGCGCAGTGGCCCGCCTCCTCCTGTGTCTTCAGGGGCCTGACACCACCTCCTGCTCAGCCCTGAGCCCTGCCTCTACCCCAGCAACCTCCCGCTCCCTCCTTCTCTGCAAACTTAGTGTTTCCTGCCCTTTTGGCATCTATGGTCCCACAGTGCTCCCCAAGGTCTCTGGTGACCCACGTTGCAATACAGGCATGCCCCCCCTGGTCATGTCTGCAGCACCAGCGTGAACCCTCCCCAGCCCGGGTGCCACCAGGCTCCCTGCTCCCCCCCAGACCCATCCCTAGAGACATCCATACAAGACCAGCGCTTAGTGCTCAGCCCGTCCCTGCGGTCGCACTTCCACCTGCCCGGCATACCCGGGACCTTGGGCTTGGGACTAGTTGTAAAACCCACCACCATGACCCACCAAGGGCTGGCACGCCCAGGCTGGCCTCTCCTCAAAGGCCTAGGCCTGTGTCTGCAGTGCCCGTTGGGCACCCACAGCCTGCAGAAGCTCCTTCAGGCTTGCCTTTCCTCTCCATCGCTCACACGGCAGCCAGTGGAGGCTGACCGTGCTGGCTACCCCATCCTCCAGGGTAGATGGCCTCACTTGGTGAGGGAGGCGCAGCAGGCCTGGGCCCCAGTGGTCCCCAGCCTTCTTAGACGGGCAACAACTTGGAAATAATTGCAGCCGGGCTGGGTGGTTCAGCCTGTAACCCCGCGCCTTTGGGAGGCTGGGGTGAGTGGATTGCCTGAGCCCGCGGG
>NW_007079890.1:37315-47055 GCF_000164805.1 Carlito syrichta | reverse complement strand
CACACACACACACACACACACACACACACACACACACACACAAACTAGCTGGGCATGGTGGCATGCATCTGTAGTTCCAGCTCCTTGGAAGACTGAGGTGGAAGGATCACCTAAGCCTAGCAGGTGGAAGCTGGGGTGGCCGTGAGCGTGCTACTCCAACCTGGGTGACAGGAGTGAGACTCCAACTCAAAAAAAAAAAAAAAAGAAAAGAAATAAAGATATACCACAAATTCATGTTTATCTTAAGAATCAGGCCGGGCACGGTGGCTCATGCCTATAATCCCAGCACTTTGGGAGGCTGAGGTGAGAGGACTGCCTGAGCTCATGGGTTCGAGACCAGCCTGGGCAACTTGGCGAGACCTCAGCTCTACACTAAATCTACACTTAGCCAGGCATGGTGGCACATGCCTGTAGTTCCAGCTACTTGAAAGGCTGAGGCGGAAGGATTGCCTGAGCCCAGCAGGTCAGGGCTATGGTGGCCGAGAACGTGCCACAGCCCTCCAGCCTGGGAGACAGAGTAAGACTCCAACTCAAAAAAAGAATCAGAAAAATCCATGTTAGCACAGGGAAATGAACAACTTAAGGTAATGTCAAGTATAGGAAGAACATGGCTAGGACTGCAGTGTGGCTTCTTGGCTCTTCTCTGTGCATGTGAGCACATTCAGGCTGGTCCTTTAGTTGCCCAGCGAGCATCACTTGCACCAGACACACAGTTTCTTCATCAAAGTCAGTCCTTGGGCTTCTGCCTGCAGTGTCCACAGTTCGCCCAGGCAGAGTTAAGGGCACCTGCTTCTGAGTCCCCAGTTTTCTTGGACTGTACCCCATGGTGTGCAGCTTACTATCTAATAAATAGCCTGTTCTCCCAGGAAGCAATCCCTGGGTCATGGTCTGAGCTGACTACCAGGGCGAAAATTCTCTCCCGTGGCCACAGTCGAGCCCGGCACACACTGGAGATGCCACACAAAGGACCCCGTGCCTGCCCTGTCCCCTAAGCTGCGAGCCCCAGCGGCCGAACTGGGTTATGTTTCTTTTGAGATCCTCAGCACCGACTGGAGGCTGACACAGCAGGTTTTCATTAATGAGCACTGCGGACTGAAAAGGGGACTGATGGACCTACAGAAAGGCCTGAGTAAGGGCATGAGGCTTGGCCTCGCCAATAAATACAGAAAAGCCCCCCCTCGGTGTGAGCATTTGGAAAGGCTTGGTTCAAATGACCCCTAAGAACATGCCAGGGACCACGTCCCCCAGAAGCTTCTTTTGTAACTCGTGCACACTAACATGCCTTTTCTTTCCCCACGGAAGAAACATCGCCAAGGTGGTGAGCCAGGTGCACGCCTTCCAGGAGAACCCCTACACGTTCAGTCCTGACCCCAAGCTGCAGTCATACCTCAAGCAGAGGATCGCCCGCTTCAGTGGTGTCGACATTTCCACGCTGGCAGCAGACAACAGGGCCAATCTCCACCAGGTCTCTAGCGAGAAGCACTCCCGGAAGATCCAGGACAAGCTGCGCAGGATGAAGGCCACATTCCAGTAGCCGAGCTGTGTGGAGCGCTCCAGACCGGACCCGACGGCAGGGCAGCTGGCCGTGGGAGGAGCTGCGCCTTGGCAGAGCAGCTCTGCTCAGCTAGGCACCCCGGGGGGCTCGCATCAGGCGGTGAGGTGGGGGCTCACCCAGGCCATTCCATGGGGAGAGGCAGAGCCAGGACGGGCACAGAGATCTTGGAGACTTGTGTTTTGCTAGAATCAGAAAGTTAAATTTAAAAATGAAAATAGGTAAGTGAACTTCCCAAGAGTTTTGTGCCTGTCTCTCTCTCCAATGACGTCCCCCAAACCCCACCCTCCCCTCCCCCAACGCAACAGACTTCGGCGTAGCTGCTACCTGAGCAGCGAGCCAGCCTAGTCTGCTGGGCAGTGAGGGACCAAAGCTGACCTTCGAGCCATGCAACTGCAGCCCCGTAGCCCCCGCCTCCCTCCCACTGCCCGGTTCCCCTCAGCTCAGACCCCCCAGGTGCCCTCGGCCTCCTGCCGGTGTGAGCACCTTGGGCTGGGAGCCCCCCTTCGGCTCGCACTCCCCCCCACTTGGCATAACTCTTGGGGGGCAGGCACAAGGGCAAAGGCTCTGCTTCCTGGAAAGGAGTCAGACACTCATAGCAGCCCCGTGGCCGAGGTGCCACCACAGTGAGACCCCAGGGCATGCCCACTGTCTCGTGGTCAGGACTGCAGGGCTGCCACTGCTGCCCGGGCACCTGCAGCAGCCATGCATGTGCACACCCGTGCCCACTGTGCACCCACGGCTCAGCACTGTCACCTGCGCTTTGCCAGACAGACGAAGACAGGAGTCTGCTGCCTCGACGGCATCCAGCCCTCCCAGGTTCACGGTCTTTTAGTGAGAGGAGGAAGCCGCCCTGGCCAGGGGTGTGGGAGCAAAACAGAGAGCAGCCAGTCTCGGGGAGACCCGCCTGGTCAGGGCCCCACGCCAGCCCTCACAGCAAGGCAGCCAGGGTCCCCAGCACCGTCGCAGGCATGGTGGTTCTCACTGTGCAAATCACCTCAAGGCCCAGGATTGTTCTTTTGAGTTTTAGAATTAGCGATTCTTTAGAGCAACCAGCTAGCAGTATTTCTAGGAAAACTGTTCCTTGTGACAAAACGCTGAATTTTTAATGTCAAGATGTGTTTTCCCACACAAATTTCACTGGAGACATCCAGGCCCTGCTTAGACGTAAAACAAGAGGTGCACTTCCATCCAGGCTTTTCTAGAGAATTATGTTCTGCTGCTGACTTTCCCATTTCCAGGTTTTATACTTAACACAGACAGCGCCCGCACACGCCAACATTCCAATTGTAACAACCTGTTCCACGGGGAGGTGACCGGGCTCTGGCTTCAGCACGACATCTGCATGTCTCCCTCATGTCTCATGGTACCGATTTCTAAATAAAGTCATTTCTAGCAAGCCACTTTCGCGTGGCTCACTCTGTGGCTTCCCCTAATGCATCTGGTTAAGCTGGAGGTTAAGCTGGTTCCTTGAAGGCCACGTTACGGTGCTCACGGAGACGCCAGCCACGAGATGTGTGCAGCCCAGGACTGAACACTGACCTGCCTTGCCTGGTCCGCAAAGACGTGGTTGGACACACTCGTACCCCTGAAGGGACAAAGACAAGGCTCAAGTCTGACAGCTTGAATCTAATTCTGGACCCACCAGGAAAAGAGAAGCCCCCAAAACTCTTGAGTCGTGTGAACAAGCAAATCCAGGGAACACCTGCTTCTGGTGAAGATGACAAGCCGCCTAACACAGTCTCCCCGTGACCACACCACCACCAACCCAAGGCCACTCTCAGGCAAGTTTGCCATCAACTCTGCCCACCCCTAGCCAGCTCCTGCCTGGCAGCTGACATCACCGAAGGCCGGTGGGCAGGGCGCCCGGTCCCACACTCACCATGGTGCAACCTTGCCCGAGTTCTAGCCACATCTGAAAGGGAAGCAAGACAGGAAAACCCCTGCACGAGGGGGTTTGGTGACCGCTGGGAAAAGGCCTTGATGTCATAGTTTAGAATTGCTAGACACTGCAAAGGAGGGGTTTCAGGCCAGGACTTCAAAGAATTTGGGGGTGTAAACTGTTGATGCTTTTGTGGAAGGAGCCACGGGGTCTTTTGGGAGGCTCCTGTGCTGGGCGGGGTAGTTACCTGCCTGGCGAGAGACCCAGGAAGTGCACAGCCAGGCTAAGGAAGATGAGACAGCACCGTCCCGCTGATATGAGCAAGAGCTGCTATGGCAGATGGTTTTGGTGTCCAGGTCACGTGTGGGTGGGGGGTGATTTGGGCCCCTGCCCACCTTAAAATCGTTGGAACCTGGTCCTCTGTGCCTCTGCTTCCCCAGTTGAGACACTAGGAAGACGCTGCATAAGGTCTCCCCTCACTGCAGTGGGTCGAACGAACTTAGCTCTGCTGACCAATGGATGTTTCTGGTGGAGAACTGACAGCCAAAGACCCCGTGCTCCCCAGGGAGCCTCACTTCCCGGGTTTTCGCCCCATGCAGTCCTCTCTTGTGCTGGCAGCAACCTGGATGCCCCGTTCCAGGAGCCACCACCACATGGGAAGTTTGGCCTTTCTGAAACCACTGTGCTGGAAGCAAGCCCAGGCAGCCACCTGGTGGGTTGCAGAAAGGTACTGCTGGCCAGCCCCGCCTTAGGGCCCCCAGGAACCAGCACATGCCACGTGGAGCAGGCCTGGATCCCCAAAGACGGCCAGGTCTTAGCCCCAGAAGTAGTATCCACATAAGCTGGCCCCCACATCGCAAGCGAGAGCCACCTTCTCCCACCTGTCATGAGGGACACAGGTGAGTGGAGTGGACCATGATCCTCGTGCAAACTCAGCCACAATGTCACCATGTGGCGATGACTGGCCTCTCGTGAAGATCACTAAGAGGCTATTCGTACAACATCACACTGATGAGTTCCCCTCTGAGACTTGCTCTCCTGTCTGTAAAAGCAGGATGGTATCCACCAGCCCCCAGCAGGACAGAGTTCTGTTGTCGCCAATATTCTTTTTTTTTTTTTTTTTTTTTTTTTTTTTTTTTGAGTTAGAGTCTCACTCCGTCACCCAGACTGGAGTGCAGGGGCATGCTCCCGGCCACCGCAGCCTCAACCTGCCGGGCTCCAGCGATCCTTCCGCCTCAGCCTGCCTTCCAAGTAGCCAGAACTACAGGCGCACACTACCACGCCCAGCTAATTTTTGATTTACTGTAGAGATGAGATCTTGCCAAGTTGACCAGCTGGGTCTCGAACAAGTCGAAGTCGCGCCAAGTTGACCGCGAGCTCAGGCAATCCACTCGCCCCAGCCTCCCAAAGTGCTGGGATTACAGGCGGAGCCACTGAGCCGGGCCTGTCGCCAATATTCTAAGTGCCACAATACCAGTGGGAATTCCCAGTAGCCGCCCCGCTCATCCTGGCCTCTGCACAGCCTGCTTCTGGGAGGCACAGTGGGGGCTGGTGCACAGCTATTTTCTAAGGAACATTCAAGGAAGCAAGCATGCACCCTACCAGCCGTCAAAAGCTGTGGCCTGTGGTGGGTCTGTCCGTTAAAGCCACAACAGCTCCATCCATAAGCATCCCTTTCAACCTACTCCTGCCCACAGCCTGGCTCCCACTAGCCAGTTCTCCATCCCTGTGGCTTTGCCCTCTCCAGAATGTCCTATAAATGGAGTGACATAGCATGTGGATGTGGGGTGTGGCCTCCTTCCCTTAGCAAAATGCACTTCATACTCACCCCTGTTGTTGCCAAGCAGTGTTGAGCAACACGGACACAGCACCGTGCGCGCCTGCCACCTGGCGGGTGGGCTTCTTGCCCTGTCCGATTCTGTAATCATGAGTAAAGTGCTATAAACTCTGTGTGGGGGTTTTTGTGGGGACATAGGTTTTTGGCTCCTTTGGGTAAATACCAAAGGGTGCAAATGCTGGATCCTGTGGTATGACTATGCTTGGTTTTACAAGAAACCACCAGACTGCTGCCCAAAGTGGCCGTGCTGTTCTAAATTCCCACCAGCAATCATGAGCATTCCTGTGGCCCCACATTCTCGCCAGCACTTGGTGGTGTCAGTGTCCTGGACGTGGGCCATTCTGGCAGGTGTATGATGATGTCTCGTGCGGTCTTACTCTGCATTCCTCTAATGATATATAGTGGTGAGCATCTGTTCACATCTTCTTTGGCTAAGGCTGGGTCTTTTCTCCATTTTTTATGGGGTTCTTTGGTACAGAGTGGTAGATACATAATTCTGTGCATCTGTCAGAACCCATGGAGCCTGGATGCTCCTTCGTGGGTTTCAGTTGGGAAAATCCTAGGGAATTATTTGGCTGGGTCCAGCCTGGGCAGATGTCTGCCCCCAGACTGGCCAGTCTGCAACAACCAGGGGCAGGTGATCTAGGACAGCCTTCAATAGGGTCTCACCTTCAAATTCTAGACTCCCTTTCAGAAAAAGAGGTTTTCATGAGCTGAGCAGACACCCGAAGACTTCCAGCACACTTTCATGGATTTACCAAAAAAATCCAAATCACCCCAAAATCCATTTATTTGAGACGCAAGTAACTGTTTTTAAAGATCCTGGAACTGAGCCAGGCTCCGTGGCTCAGCCTGTAATCCCGCTCCTTGGGAGGCTGAGGTGAGTGGATTGGCTGAGCCCGCAGGTCCGAGACCCACCTGGGCAACTTGATGAGACCTCATCTCTACAATAAATCAAAAATTAGCTGGGCATGGTAGCACACGCCTGTAGTTCCGGCTACTCAGAAGGCTGAGGCGGAAGGATCACCGGAGCCCAGCAGGTCGAGGCTGCGGTGGCCGGGAGCGTGCCACTGCACTCCAGTCTGGGCGACAGAGTGAGATTCCAACTCAAAAAAAAAAAAAAAAAAAATCCCAGAACTGTCTACCCCAAAGATGACCTTTCCTGTGAGCAGGATGGAATGATGCAAACTGACAAACAACCCCAAGTGCAACTACAGGTGGGTGACACCACCTCACTGCCAGGAGCAGGGACAGGAGTTAACCTCAGTAGCCGTGGGAAATCAAGGTCAAAGACAGAGAACCGCAGATAAACACTGTATTCTGGATGGCAAAGCTGCTTCTCAGAGGCACTGAGGTTGGAATTCTGAATCTACCTTCCATGCCCACTCAGCACTTTGGGAGGAGAGGGGGGAGACGATTGCCTGAGCCAAGGTGTTCAAGACCAGCCTGGGCAACTTGGTAAGATCTCATCTGTACAATAAGTCAAAACCTTAGCTGAGCATGCCTATAGTTCTAGCTACTTGGAAAGCGGAGGCAGAAGGATCGATTGCCTGAGCCCAGTCAAGTCGAGGCTGCAGTAGCTGTGAGTGTGCCACTACACTCCAGCCTGGGCAACAGAGTGAGACTCTGACAGTAAAAAAGGATCCAGTCCCCACTGTCCAAAAGAAGTTACAGAAAAGCAAGTGAGGAGGCAAGAACAAACCAGAAGTGCCAGATGAGTCAGAGACCCCATGTGAACCCATGTTTATTCCAATAAGACGCTCAGATACAGAAGCGAACAGATCTCTGTGGCTAGCAGACACCACACCCTTCCCCACCGGAAGGGCTCACGGGACTTGTCAGCCATGCTGGGCTATCCTGTGTGCTGTGGGCTCTTCAGCACCATCTCTGGTCTCCACCACCAGATGCCCATCGCACCTCTCAAGCCCTAGTTATGACGACCAGAAATGCCTCCAGACGTTGCCAAGTGCCCCCCTGGGAGCAAAATCCCCTCCAAAACCACTAGCCTGTAAGTTGTGACACCCCAAGGGCAGCAGGCACACTCTGTTCCCAGATCTCGGTGCCTGAGAGCTTACTCCAGAAAAGGGAGCCACAGGTTTCTTGAGAAACATCGAGACAGCTGATGCTAGGGCCAGGGCGGACAAATGATCAGCTAAATGCACCAGATAAGCCAGGAGCATCTTGCAGTGCCAGAAAGCCAGGATGTGCTTCGAAGGAGGGTGTCAATAGGACACAGGGAAAGAACTGGAGCATCTGAGAAAAGATAAACAGCAACAACATCGGGCCATAACCGAAAGATAAAACAGACATCCACGTACCCACACTGTAGAAATGAACGGTGAGTAGCTAAATCAAACGGAAGGAGAGACAAACCCTCGTCATGGACGAATCCCAGATAACGCACACAGACAGCCCTTCCAGGAGGCGAGGGGGCCGAACTGATTAATTCCCGTGACTGCGGTGTTCAGAAACGCAAGCAGTGGTTTAGGGGCTGGGTCTGATAAAAAGCTACGATCAACTGTCGGGCTTAATATCACAATTCCCACTCTCCACAGAGAGGCCCTCTCTGTTCTTACAAAGCGTATCGACAGCCAACGTTATATGGCATATGCCGAACTTTTTCTCCTTGAGATTAGGAACGAAACAGGATGCCAGCTGTCACGCCTGTTCAACATAGTCTAGAAGTCCTAGCCAGTGCCATAAGACAGGACAAATGAAGAGTGTGCCCGAAGATTGGGAAGGAGTTATTTGCTGGTGACCTGACTGCATACATGGAAAGTGCAAAATAACCTAAAAACACAGTACTTGAATTAAGTGAATTTAGCAAGATCGTTGACAACAATATATACAACTCAATTCTATTTCTGTATACCAGCAATTTAAAAAAAGCAAAAACCTTTCTATGTAGATCTCATTTTAGATTTGGTTCCTGTATTTCCCCTAATGGGAGCATCTTCAGTAACTGGTGCATTTGTTAGAGCCAGGCCATTAACATCGGCACACCATTGTTGACCAAACCACAGACTTTTTGGATTTGACCGGTTTCTCCAGGAACACCCCTTTTTGGCCCCCGGATCTTGTCCAGGGCACCGTGCTAACTCAAATGGAAGCAGAGACAAACCTTCATTATGGAAGAATCCCAGATAATGCACACAGACACCCCTTCCAGGAGGCAGAGTCTCATCATCCTCCCCATGTGGTGGGGGATAGTTGACAGGCTTCCAGTGACCAGAGTAGGGATGGGCAGACAGAACCTGGACAGCAAGAGGCAGACACCACCGTACCAAGCACGGGTGGACATCCCCTGTGCTGGGCCACGGGGACCTCAGTTGCCCTTCTTTTGCCCAAAAGCCCACGACCCCGGTCTAATCGTGGAAGACACCAGGAAAGCCCAAATGGAGGGACATTCAACAAAACACCAGGCCAGTCCTCCTCATCACCATCACCGACTTTAAGGACATGACAAACTGCCACAGGCCAGAGGAGATTCAGGAGACAGGATGACTCAGAGCAGCATGGTGCCCTGGACAAGATCCGGGGGCCAAAAAGGGGCGTTCCCAGAGAAACCCGTCAAATCCAAAAAGCTGTGGTTTGCTCAACGGTGGTGTGCCAACGTTAATGGCCTGGCTCTAACAAACACACCAGTTACCGAAGATGCTCCCATTAGGGGAGATACAGGAACCAGATCTAAAACGAGATCTACAAAGAAAGCTTTTTGCTTTTTTTTAATTGCTGGTCTACAGAAATAGAATCGAGTTGTATACGTTGTTGCTGTCGATCTTGCTAGATTCACTTGATTCAAGTACTGTGTTTTTAGGTTATTTTGCACTTTCCATGTATGCAGTCATGTCATCAGCAAATAACTCCTTCCCAGTCTTCGTGCAAGCTATTCATGTGTCCTGTCTTATGGCCCTGGCTAGGACTTCTAGACTGTGTTGAGCAGGCGTGACAGCTGGCATCCCGTTTCCTTCCTAATCTCGGGAGAAGAAGTCCGGCGTTCTCCATACCGCATGAGGTCGGCTGTCAACACACGTTATCAGAACAGAGAGGTCCCCTCTGTAGGGAGTGGGAATTATGACACTAAGCCCGACGGCTGGTCTTAGCTTTTTATCAGGCCCCACCCCGAAACCGCCGCTTGCGTTTCTGAACACCGCAGTCACGGGAGTCAGTCGATGCGGTGCGCCCCGCGTGTGCGTGCTAGAACCCACAACCGGACCGGGACAGCGGCGGGGGGCAAGGGCGGCGAGGCCGGCACGGGCGCCGGTTACCTCCGAGAGAGACACGCGGGGAGTGCGTTCAAGACAGAAAGGGGGGTGCCGGGCGTCTGGGGCTGCGTCCGCACCTCGCCCGTGCGGCGCCGGAAAGGCGACACGCGTGCCCGAAGGCCCGAGCCTTGCGCGCCTCGGCCACGTTTCGGAGCGACGCTGCACCTCGGTTAAACGGCTTTTAAAGCGCAACCTTGGGCCGGG
>NW_007079890.1:29242-35318 GCF_000164805.1 Carlito syrichta | reverse complement strand
CGCGGGGCAGGGAGTCCCCAAGGTGCTTCCATCGCCTCAGGCAGTCTGAGCTCAGCCACTCCGGCTCTGTCTGGGAAAGAGACGCCTCGGAGACCCTTAGGAAGAGCTTCGAGTTAAGTTCTGGGAGGGCGCCTGTTGTGTCCCCAGGGGTTGGGCCTTGCACTTTGGTTAAATCAGATTCACCCAGGGAGCGGTTTCAAAACAGCAGTTGGAGGGCCCCACCCGGGACTGGTGATGGGGGGGTGGAGAGCAGCTGGGAGGAGCCGGAGATAAGGATGTAGCCTGGGGGAGCTTCACTAGCATAACAATGTGTGCTCGGTGAAACGATGGGCCTTCGTTTTACGGATTAGCGGCCGGCCCAGGAGGCCGGTGACTTGGCTCTGGGCTATGCAGCTGAGTGGGAACGAGGCGCCCAGCAGTCCTGAGGGGCTCGCCCAGTGGGTGGCAGGGTCGCAGCCTCTCCCCCACACGCTTTGCAGGCAGCCAGAAAGAATGGGGCCCTGTGAGTCCTGAGAACTGACTCCAAGCCTCACCTTGTGGAAGACACCGGCCTCGGCTCTCCCCCGCTGTGTTCCCTGAGAATCTCCAAGCTGCGAGGAGCCTGGTGGACGAGCCGAGCGTGCAAACAGGCCCCACCACACACACACACACACCTGGACGGTCAGAGCCACAGGCTGGAGCCACCGCGGGGGTCTGAGACAGCCGAGGTACCTCCTTCACAACCCTGTCACTCTAGAAGGCTCTACCTCAGCAAGTCCATGCCCAGATGGCCGCCTCCCAGCAAACACACCAACGCCCTGGGGTGGGGCGGTGCTGTGTGTCCATCGCTTGGGTCACTGGACCCTTGGCCCTGGAGGAGGGCTGCCCTTTGGGCTTGTAAAAGATCAACCTGTCTCTGAGCTAGAGCTGTGCAGGGGCACCAAGCAGAATTCTGCCTTCCTGCCCCGTGTCACGTGCAGGGCCACACATGGTGAATGCCTCTCCGTGGGCCTGAATTGGGGTGATGCATTTAAATACGTCTGCCCTGGTTCTCTGATGTTCACTGATCTGATGTGGGGAGTGTATTTTGGCTGTTTACGTGGTTCTAGGGACAGGGAGAGATTAGCCTTCTGTGTGTTGCTGAATGTTCTCGGTTTGAACGCGGATGGCCTAGTTCCCCGAGCGCTCCAGCTAGTTTCTTTAGGGTCTGTGAATCTGCTCTTGCCAAGATCCTTCCTACTGCCCCTGCCATGAGGCCAATCCCCATCTGTTGGTGATGCCCTGGCATCCCGGGACTAGTTCTGGGATGTGCCAGGTGGATGCAGCCTCAGTTCATCTCCTTCCCCTGCAACCGATAGGATAGCAAGGTAGGGCTCCTGAGAGCCCTCCTCAGATGAGTACTCCTGTTGTCTCCATAGAGGCCCCTTGGTCAGCAGGTTGGCGCCTTTTTAAAAAAATTATAGCATGACCAGACTCGGTGGCTCGGCCTGTAATCCCAATGCTTTGGGAGGCCAAGGTGAATAGATTGCCTGAGCCCGCGGGTTTGAGACCCGCCTGGGCAACTTGGCGAGACCTCATCGCTACAATAAATCAAAAATTAGCCAGGCGTGGTAGCTCGTGCCTGTAGTTCCGGCTACTTGGAAGGCTAAGGTGGAAGGATCGCTGGAACCCGGTAGGTCGAGGCTGCAGTGGCTGGGAGCGGGCCACTGCACTCCAGTCTGGGCGACTAGAGGAGACTCCAACTAAAAAAAAAAAAAAGAAATTATAGCAAAATACATAAATGAATTCTGCCATTGTAATCATTTCTTAGTGCACAGTTCAGGGATATTAACTACGTTCACTGCCATCACTCCATCCATCTCCAGAACGTTTCTCGCCACCACTCTTCAGTTCTTTCCGTTCATATCCAGAAGTGGAATTGCTGGACCAGATGGTAATTCTGTTTTTAATTTTTGGAGGAACCGCTGAACTTTTCCACATTTATATTGCCCCCAGCAGTCTCAAGAGCTCCAACTCCATGGTCTGGCCACACTTGTTTCCTGTTTCTCTGGTGGTGGCCATCCCACTGGGGGCGAGGATTGCCCCTTTTACTGGCTGCTCTTGGAGCTGTGGGTCTGTTTTGGTTTTTGTTTTCTTTTGAGTTGGAGTCTCACTCTGTCGCCCAGGCTGGAGTGCAGTGGCACACTCACGGCCACCGCAGCCTCCAACTGCTGGACTCGTGATCCTTCCACCTCAGCCTCCCAAAGTGCTGGGATTACGGGCTTCAGCCACCGTGCCCAGCAAGCTGTTTCTTTTTATCACATCTCATGAGCCAGTGTCTTGCCGTCCCAGTGCTTGGTGGACACATCTGGCTAGTCTTTACCAGGAGACTCTTGGGGTGACACCTAGAGGATGTGCTGGTCCTGGTCTGGTGTGTTGAGGGCCTGCTGCCCCGTGTGCTGGGACACAGGACTGCTGTCTTGCCACCTTCCCTGTGTGGGCTCCCCAGCAGTCAGCCAAGTAACTGTTCTCACTCTCAGGTGCTGATAGTCCAGCTGCTGTTGGTGGCTGTGAGTTGGGGTATGGGGTGGCCCCAGATGCCCTCCTGTAAGATGTTGCCTGAGTCCAGGGGTTCGAAACCAGCCTGGGCAACTTGGCGAGACCTCGTCTCTACAACAAATCAAAAAATTAGCCAGGCATGGTGGTGCATGTCTGCGGTTCCAGCTACTTGGAAGGCTGATGTAGAAGGATCGCCTGAGCCCAGCAGGTTGAGTCTGCTGTGGGCGTGAGCGTGCCATTGTACTCCAGCCCGGGCGACACTGTGCCACCTTGCCCGGCTAATTTTTTGATTTATTGCAGAGGCATGGTCTCACCATGTTGTTCAGGCTGGTCTCAAACTCCTGAGCTCAGATAATCCTCTTGCCTCCGCCTCCCAAAGTGCTGGGATTACAGGCCTGAGCCACTGCGCCTGGCCGCAAAAGCCAATTTTATGAAGACCCAACAGCACTGATCCCTATGACAGGTGAAGCATGGTGACTTTGGTACCCTCCCTCACATAGGCACTGGACTTGGGTGTGAGGCCAGTGGGCTAGGCCCCTGAGTGAGACAGGGAGCTGGGGTCCAGCAGCTGGCTCCCCAGGCAAAAGCACTCCAGGGAGTCAGCTGACTCATAATGGCCAAATGACAAGCGCCAAGGTGTCTGTCCTGAACAAATAATGGTGGCACTAAAGGGGGCCGTAAAAGGGCAAAGCCAGCCCCAGGTCCCCGAGCTGCAGTCCAAAGCAGCTTGTGGCCGGGAAGGGAGGACACGGGGCACTGCAGAGCTGACAGCAGCTTCCCCGTCGGAGCTGGAGCAGGATGCACACAATTCCTGGACAGGGTGCCTTGGTCAGCACGAAGGCCAAACCCAACTGCAGGGGGATCCTGGGAGGGGGCACAGGCATTAGTCAGGCTGCGTCTGAAGCAGTGAACCAGCCAACATCTTTTCTCTTTGTTTGCGTTGGAGTCTTACTCTGTCACCCAGGCGAGAGTACACGTGGCATGATTGTAGCTCACTGCAGCCTCCAACTCCTGGAGTTTTTTCTGTATTTTTGTTTTATGTTTGTAAAGCCAAAGTGCACTACTGCGCCTGGCCAGTTCTAATTTTTCATAGGCTTATTGTCCCCCTGCCTGGCAGTGGTCTTGCTGAGTGTTTCATGGGGATTCTGAGCTGGGCTCCTCACAGCTTTTAGACACATGCAGTCTCCCCTCCCCCCAGGCTGAAAAATGCAGATTCTCTGGTGTGGGCCTGTTTGTAGGCTACTTAGCCATGTGTGGGTGACTTTCTGGTAAGTTTCTCTGTTCATATAATGGATCTTATCTGGTCTTCCATGGTCAGGATAACCAGTGGTTCTTGCTCCTCCCTTTATCTTCTGAGCATTCTGTTTTGATCTATTTCTTTAGGGTCCCTTGAACAATCTAACAGCAGAGTCACATCTTTTACTTTTTTTTTTTTTTTTTGAGTCAAGAGTCTTGCCCAGGCTGGAGTGCAGTGGCACGCTCATGGCCACTGCAGCCTCGACCTGCTGGGCTCAGGTGATCTTTTCACCTCAGCCTTCCAAGATGCTGGAACTATTAGGCACGCGCCACCACACCCAGCTAATTTGATTTACTGTAGAAATGAGGTCTCGCCAAGTTGCCCAGGCTGGTCTCAAACCCGTGGGCTCAGGCAGTCCTCTCAACTCGGCCTCCCAAAGTGCTGGGATTATAGACATGAGCCACCGCGCCCAGCCCACTGTGGTTTCCAGCAGCACTTAGCATCCTTTACTGCCTCGGCAGCACTGTGCCAAGCGCTTAGGATGTTGGCGTGTTCTAGTGTTGGAGTGTTCGTGAGAGTCATGAGCCACACATGGTCACTGAGCCCTTGAAGTGTGCTCAGTAGGACTCAGAAACTGAATTTTTTATTAATTTAAATTAACTTCATTTAGTTTAAAACACTACATATACTTCAGGACTCCATATTGCACATTTAATCCTCATGTAAAATTCCACTTTATTTTAGTGTTGTATGTTGCCTTCACATTTATTTACTTAATTTTTTTTTAAGTTGGAGTCTCACTCTGTCACCCAGGCTGGAGTGTGGTAGCATGCTGCCAGCCACCACAGCCTTGATATGTTGGACTCAGGCAATCCTTCCGTCTCACCCTTCCAAGTAGCTAGAACAGAACCACAGGCATGCGCCACCACGCCTGGCTAATTTTTGGTTTACTGTAGAGACGAGATCTCGCCAAGTTGCCCAGGCTGGTCTTGAACCCCTAGACTCAGGCAGTCCTCTTAGCTCCACCTCCCAAAGTGCTGGGATTACAGGCATGCACCTGGCTTGCTTCCAAACTTTAAGTTTAGTTCCACTGTGAAATCCCATTCCTTTCACTAAATGTCAAGGGCGTAGGGTCTGAGACCCAGTCACGATTCCCTCCAGTGACCTGGCAGTGAGGAACTGACCGGAGAGCACCTTTCAAATCACGCCGTGGGGCCCTCACTGCCTGCCGCCTAAACCCCACAGCCATCTGACTGAGACCTCACCTTCATTCCCCCTCCCAGAACCCTGTGTCTCCAGGCCCCAAGCAGCAGCCAGTGTCTCGCTGCAGACAGCGCCTGTACCAGTGGTCAGTGAAGCCTGTCTCTGGCCGGAGGATAGCCTATGATGGGAGGACGGGGGAGCCTCACACCCGTGCTGGTGGTATGGCTCCCAGGATCACAAGCAGAAAGGTCACAGACCCGGTTAAATGTGCAAACCGCCGGCCGATTAAAGTGAGGGAAAAGCAGGGGGGTGCTGTGAGGGGCAGGGACCAGACGGGCAGTGTTCACCTTCAGGACGGTAGGCCCAGAAGTGAGGGGCAGCTGCGCCCCCAAGCGCTACCAAGTGCCCTGCTGGCCCCCGTGTCTTCTGGGAGGACCCTGTGGGGTGTCAACCCCAGGAGCCAATTCGGGCCAGAGGTGGTGACCAGCCACCATCATGCCAAACGACGGGGCCTTTCGCCCCCATCTGTGAGTGGGATGCGAGCCAGAGGGGGGCTCCTGAACACAGGAGCTGGGGGCTCCCCTGGGGCAGCCTCGTGTCCGCCAGGTCTTCAGCTGCGCGGTCTTCTCCCCTTCATCTCCCACAGCTTCAGAGGGGCCCTTCTCAGGTTTGGCCCCTAGTGCCTGCACCACCTGCAAGGGTCCTTCCCTGCCTTCCCAGGTCACCACCCAGCTCCCTGCCCGTCCCCGAGTCCCGGAGCTCACAGCCCCATCCCTCCCAGTGCCCACCGAGCATCTCCGCCTGCCGTAGTCCCTGCGGGCAGCGGGAGGTGGGTAGGAGCCAGGGCCTCCTCTTTCTGCAAAGGGCCCCGAGGTAGGACAGACCGGTAGGCCCAGGCACCAGGAAGCGGCCCATCTCGGAGCACCCTTCCCAGATTAGCCGCCAGGGGCCCCTCGCCGGTCACATGGCAGCTCGGGACCGAGACCCTCCCCCACCCGGCAGTGCGTCCAAAGGGTCTGGTTAGACGAGGTCGGGTCCGCAGCCCCGTGCGCTCACCTTTGCTCTCCCCCGGGAGCCCTAAGGGGCGGGGACGGGGGTGGCGCGGAAAGGAGCGCAGGG
>NW_007079890.1:26825-28730 GCF_000164805.1 Carlito syrichta | reverse complement strand
GGACAGCCCGGGGGGGCGTGTCCCAGGGCCGGGGAGAGGCGTCCGGGCCCGCCCCCCGTGCGGCAGGAGGCGGAGGCGCCCAGGACCCCGGTCCGGGGCTTGGGGGGTGCAGAATGCGGGAGGTGGGTGGGCCCGAGCCAGGCAGAGGTGATGGGAATGACGAGGGCCCGGGGTCGCGGGGCCAGGGGAGAGAGCCTGTCTGACCCTGTGGGGTGCAGTCGAGGTCACCCTCCAACTCAGGCGGGGCCTGGAACAGGCGATTCGGGTGGACGCGCGGGTCGGCTAGGGAGCTGGGAAGGGCAGCCCTCGCTGAGGACCGGGGAAACTGAGGCAGCAAGGTCCCCGTAGACAGCTGGAGCGCAGTGGCTCAGGCCTGTAATCCCAGCACTTTGGGAAACTGAGGCGAGAGGATGCCTGAGCTCCGGGGTTCGAGACCAGCCCAGGTAACTTGGCGAGATCTCGTCTCTACGGCCAATCAAAAAATTGAGCCGGGCGTCGTAGCGCCCGCCTGTAGTTCCAGCTGCTTGGAAGGCTGAGACGAAGGATCGCCGGAGCCCAGCAGGTCGAGGCTGCGGTGGCTGTGAGTGTGCCACTGCTCTCCGGCCTGGGCGACGGAGTGAGACTCCAACTCAGAAAAAAAAAAAAAGAGCTGGGGGGAGCGAGGCTGACCATACACAAGGCCTGTGAGAGGGAGGTGACACTGTGGGGTCAACAGCCTGAAGAACTCAGGCCCCGGAAAATGCACACCAGGCGTGGTGGCTCACACATAATCCCAGCATTTTGAGAGGCCTAGGTAAGAGAACTGCCTAAGCCCTCAGGTTCGAAACCAGCCCGGGCAACCTGCGGAGACCTCATCTCTATAATAAATCCAAAAAAAAAAAATTTAGCCAGGCGTGGTGGCGCATGCCTATAGTTCCAGCTACTTGGAGGGCTGAGGCGGAAGGATCACTTGAGCCCAGCGGGTCAAGGCTGCGGTGGCCATGGGCGTGCCACTGAGTGAGACTTCAGTTCAAAAAATAAAATGAAGAAGAAATGAAGAGATACTGAAACAGGGTTTTAAAATGTGTGGAATGCGGCTGGGCCCAGGGACTCAAGCCTGTAATCTCAGCACTTTGGGAGGCCGAGGTGAGAGGGTTGCCGGAGCCCACGAGTTTGAGACCAGCCTGGGCAACCTGACAGGCCTCGTCTCTACACTACATCAAAATATTAGCCGGGCATGGTGGCCACGAGCATGCCACTGCACTCCAGCCTGGGTGACAGAGTGAGATTCCACTCAAAAAAGGAAAAAATGTAAAACTTTTAAAAAGTTCTTTGAGCCGGGCTCGGTGGCTCAGCCTGTAATCCCGCGCCTTTGGGAGGCTGAGGTGAGTGGATTGCCTGAGCCCGCGGGTTCGAGACCTGCCTGGGCAACTTGGTGAGCCCTCATCTCTACAATAAGTCAAAAAATGAGCCGGGCGTGGGAGCGCACGCCTGTAGTTCCAGCTACTCGGAAGGCTGAGGCGGAAGGATGGCCGGAGCCCGGCAGGTCGAGGCTGCGGCGGCCGGGAGCGGCCACTGCACTCCAGGCTGGGCGACAGAGTGAGACTCCAACTCAAAAGTAAAAATTAAAAAAGCTTTTTGGTGCCCCGGATAGTGGCATGTCTTGACCTAGGACTTCAGAGCACACAGGGCAGCAGTTCTCACAAATGGCTGCTTCCCCGCCCTTTGCCTGCATATTGAGCAGTTATGGGATGTCGCCTTTGCACCGGTCCCAGGTAGCAGGACGCCGTCGCTGCAGGTTGGCAGCGGCCGCTGGGCCTGTGCGGGTGTCGCGGCGCCCACCTCCTGGGCTCCTCCCTCCCCGCCCCGAGCCCGAGCCCGGGAAGGCGGGTTGGTGGTGAGCCGGGGCCAGGCCCGCGGGGCGCC
>NW_007079890.1:23850-25942 GCF_000164805.1 Carlito syrichta | reverse complement strand
GCGGCCCCTTGCGGGTCCTGTGCGGGTCCCGCGGCCGCCATGCAGTCCTCCACTCTGCCCCACGGCAGAAAGCGGCCCTCCAGCTTTGGCTCAGTGGACTGGCTCTCCCAGAGCAGCTGCCCAGGGACAATCCGCACCTCCCGGCCTGCCAGCGTCTCCTGGGGGCGTCTCCCCGGCCCAGGCCAGGTGTCCAGCGCTGGGGAGTCCCCTCAGGCCGTCGGCATCAAGGAGGTTACAACCTCAGATCCATCTGTGCAAGAGACACGGGTGGCTGGTAAGTCTGGATGAGGGGGTCCCTTCCTTCCCACATAGGGATGGGGGGGAGGGTCTGGGAACCAGGTAGGTCCGCACACACCCCTGCCCTGCCACTGTGAGCCAGACAGGACGGGGGCCTGCTCCCTGGTGGACGCGAATGCCTCCCCTCAAAAGCAAAAGCCATGGCGGGGATTTTCCCTTCTCCAGGCCCTGGTGGGCTCTTTTTCCTGCCTTCAGCTGTCTTCAGCTGCGTATCCATATCCCTGCCTGTCTTCAGCTGCGTATCCATCATATCCCACCCAGGCCTGGCTGCAGTGAGCTGGCCAGGCTTGCCATTCACCCCACATGCTCCCCCCCACCCCCGCAGCTGTCACTTAAACACAGCACTGGCAGGGGGTGTGTGTGGTGTCCATGCTCTGTAATCCTTGGGACCCGGTTCCTGTTGCCATTGCCCCTCCCACCACTCATTCAGAGTCCACCTGGGATCCGCAGGTTTGGGTTAGGGGCAGCCGAGACCCAGGTGCCTGTGGTGTGGACACTCGTGAAATTGTCTGTTGCTACCGGGGTTTGGGCCTCATGACTTCTCAAACTGTTGGACCCTTTGTCGTTGGCTGAGGAGATTTTCTCAGCTTGTGTTGCAATCTTTGTGACATAGTAGCTGCTTTTAGGTTTCAAGTAGTATTTAGTCAAAATTGATAGGGTTGGCACTATCAGTTTTTGTTTTCAAAAGCTTGACTGAGCCGGGCATGGTGGCTCATGCCTGTAATCCCAACACTTTGGGAGGCAGAGACGAGAGGAATGCCTGAGCCCAGGGGTTTGAGACCAGCCTGGGCCACTTGGTGAGACCTCATCTCTACAGTAAATCAAAAGATTAGCCGGGCATGGTGGCACGTACCTGTGGTTCCAGCTACTTGGAAGGCTGAGGTGGAAGGATCACCTGAACCCAGCAGGTCGAGGCTGCGGTGGCCGTGAGCATGCCACTGCACTCCAGCTCGGGCCACAGAGTGAGACTCCCACTCAAGAAAAAAAGGCTTGACTGAGCTTTATGGAATAATTTTGTACTTCAGTGGGGGGAAATTTTAAATGTATCCTTCCCAACCAGTAACCCTCCCCTCCCCCAGAGAAGTCAGTCAGTCATCCCTGCATCAGAGCCCTTCCAGCTGGAAGGTAGAAGCTCTACCTTCTTCTTCTTTCAAGGGGTTTGCTTTTCTGGTCTGCTGCGTGCTTTCAGGAGTGTTAAAACAGGCTTGGTAAACCCTGCTTCCTTCCATAACGGACCAGTGGGCATCTTGGTGAGACTTGCATTAAACACGGCCTCCATATCCGACCTTCACCGTGCTGGCCTCCTTCCGGGGACTCGGCCCAGATCCACAGACCACCTCGTGGGGAGGAGAGGGGCAGTGCTTAGTAACATCCCCCAGCTCTTTTTTGTTTGTTTGTTTTTTGAGTTGGAGTCTCACTCTGTGGCCCAGACCGGAGTGCAGTGGCATGCTCACAGCCACCATAGCCTCGACCTGCTCAGGGGATCCTTCCGCCTCAGACTTCCAAGTAGCTGGAACTACAGACACACTCTACCATGCCCGGCTAATTTTTTGACTTATTGTAGAGAAGAGGTCCCGCCAAATTGCCCGAGCTGGTGTCTACCCTCTGAGTTTAGGAGATCCTCTCACCTCAGCCTCCCAAAGTTCTGGGACTACAGACTTGAGCCACTGCACTCGGCCTGTCCCTCAACTCTTAATTTAAACATTGGAGCCTGGCTCGGTGGCTCAGCCTGTAATCCCGCGCTTTGGGAGGCTGAGGTGAGTGGATTGTCTGAGCCCGTGGGTTCGAGACCCGC
>NW_007079890.1:22967-23830 GCF_000164805.1 Carlito syrichta | reverse complement strand
CCGGGCGTGGTAGCGCGCGCCTGTAGTTCCAGCTACTTGGAAGGCTGAGGTGGAAAGATCGCCGGGAGCCCAGCAGGTCAAGGCTGCGCTGGCCAAGAGCGGCCACTGCACTCCAGTCTGGGCGACAGAGTGAAACTCCAACTAAAATAAATAAATAAATAAAATTTTAAAAATAAATAAAAATTGGAAAACAGGTCAGGCTCAGTGGCTCATGCCTATGATCCCAGCACTTTGGGAGGTCGAGGTGAGAAGACTGCCCGAGCCCATGGGTTCAAGACCAGCCTGGGCAATTTGGCAAGACCTCATCTCTACAATAAATTTTAAAAAAGATTAGCCGGGTATGGTGGTGCATGCCCGTAGTTCCAGCTACTTGGAAGGCTGAGACAGAAGGATCACCTGAGCCTAGCAGGTCGAGGTGGTGGCTGTGAGTTTGCCACTGCACTCCAGCTTGGATGACAGTGAGCCTCCAACTCAAAAAAAAAAAATAGGGGAAACAGAAACTTGACAGAGACGCAGCTGAGAAGTGACAGAGTGGGACCTGGGCTTCCTGGGTCCCAGGCCTTGGCATACAATGCCGCTCTCTCATCTGAATGGAAGTTTGAACGTTGCTAGTCTCCTATCCAAGGATATCCAAGGAAACTGCTTCCTGGAAGCCTGCAGGCAGGGCATTCTGGGAACTCTAACTCCTGGAAAGGGAGGGCTGGGCTGGGACCGGCCTGAGTGAGCTGAGCCAGGACAGGCCCCAGTGGAGTGACCCAAACTACCGTCATACTCCCTTGTTTTTGGTTTTTGTTTGTTTGTTTGTTTTTTGAGTTGGAGTCTCACTCAGTCGCCCAGACTGGAGTGCAGTGGCCGCTCCCGGC
>NW_007079890.1:20430-22947 GCF_000164805.1 Carlito syrichta | reverse complement strand
ACCGCAGCCTCGACCTGCGGGACTCCGGCGATCCTTCCGCCTCAGCCTTCCGAGTAGCCGGAATTACAGGCACGCGCTACCACGCCCGGCTGATTTTTTGATTTATTGTAGAGATGAGGTCTCGCTGCCCAGGCGGGTCTCAGGCAATCCACTCACCTCAGCCTCCCAAAGGTGCGGGATGACAGGCTGAGCCACCGAGCCCGGCTCGTCATACTCCTTTGTTACCCAAGCCACCTCTCCGCACCCTGCTCCACGCTTGCACTGGGAGAGGAGGAGACAGGGCGGCTGGTCGCAGACCCAGCCGGGAGACAACGTGCTCTTCCCTGTCTGTTGTCTGCATGCCCTCAGAGCACCGTGGCACCTTCCAGGGGATGTGCACCCCGTGTGTGGCGTTTTTAGCTAAGCGGATGGCGTTCTTCCTTCCTCTCTGCCTCAGGGCTGAACAGGGAACCAGACTCCTGGCGGGGGCCTCGCATCCGCACAACCTTCAGAGCAGAGCAGGTCCGCGCCTTGGAGGGCGTCTTCCAGCACCAGCAGTACCTGGGGCCCCTGGAACGGAAGACGTTGGCCAAGGAAACGCAGCTCTCGGAGGCGCAGGTAAGGCGGACCGGGCTGGGCTGAGCCAGGCTGGGCCTGTGGCCTCTCCGTGCCGGTGCTCTGATCTTATTTTCCCCACAGATAAAAACCTGGTTTCAGAATCGCCGGATGAAACACAAACGCCAAGCGATGGATTCCCGGCTGAGCGGCCCCTACCCTGGGCCTCCCCACGTGCCCCTGGCTTTTCCCCCACCATTGCCTGCCCTGGCCCGTGGCCTGCAGCTGCTGTGCCCTTGGGCACCCAGACCCAGGCCCCAGGCTCTGATGGTGCCCCCTGGCTCTTTCTGGGGTTGCTGCCAAGTGGAGCAAGACCCCCTGGCTGCGGTGTGGGCTTCATGCCACAGACAGCCTCTGGCGTACCACGTCGCCAACTCTGGAAGTCATGTGCCCACTCTGGGACCAGCCTTGTCCACGGGGCCCTGGGGCCTGTGCTCTCTGCCGGAGACCGGGGATGTGTTTTGAGAGTGTGCGTCCCGTGCCATCCCTTACTGCAGGGCACGGAATATGCACATCATACCCGGCACCCACCTGGAGGAGTTGTGCTGTTCCCTTCGTGTCCTGGCAGCCACATCTTATGGCTGGCGTGGTGCCTTGTGCCAATTCGTGGCGGCTTTTCTAACCCTGACACCCCTTAAGATTCTGGATAACTTAGGTCAGGCGTGGTGGCTCAAGCCTGTATCCCAGCACTTTGGGAGGCAGAGGCGGGAGAATTGCCTGAGACCAGGGGTTTGAGACAGCCTGGGCAATTTGGTGAGACCTCGTCTCTTACAGTAAGTCAAAAAATTTGCCGGGCGTGGTGACACGCACCTGTAGTTCCAGCTCCTTGGAAGGCTGAGGCCGAAGGATCGCCGGAGCCCAGCGGGTTGAAGCTGCGGCAGCCACGAGCGTGCCACTGCACTCCAGCCTAGGCGACGGAGTGAGACTCCAACTCAAAAAAAAAAAAAGATTCTGGACATTTTATAGTTGAAGACGTCTTAAAGCTACCCCTTCACTGGAAATTACCCAGGGTTTAGGGAGTAACTGAAGGGCCAGTGAACAGTCAAAAGCCAGAGGGGCCTGCGGCATATGATAAAAGGATAACTTATCCAATAAAAGGCATTGGGAAAACTGTTTCCAGTTGGAAAAATAAAGGTTATACACTTCGCATGTAAAAAAGTAAACCGTGGCCGGACGCAGTGACTCAGCCTGTAATCTCGTTCTTTGGGAGGCCAAGGCCAGAGGATTGCCTGAGCCCGAGGGTTCGCGATCAGCCTGGGCAACTTGGGGAGACCTCGTCTCTACAATAAATCACAAAAACTAGCTGAGCGTGGTGGTGTGTGTCTGTAGTTCCAGCTACTTGGAAGGTTGAGGCAGAAGGATCGCCTGAGCCCAGCAGGTAGAGGATGCAATGGCTGTGAGAGTGTCACTGCACTCCAGCCTGGGCGACTGAGTGAGACTCCAACTCAAAAAAAAAAAGTAAACCGTAAGAGGGTCAGAAGGAAATGAGGGTGTTGCAGCTTGAATCCCCGTCATCATCTGGAGGAGACTTCTAACAGCATGCACCAAACTGCAAATGAGCACACATTCATCCACCTTGCACTGCGGGTCGGCACTCAGGAACCAGGGGTGCGGGTGCCTGGGATACGGGCGGTGAGGGTGGCTCAGTGGTCGCCACGGGCACAGATCTGGGCTTCAGGCTACAGAAAGGCTGAGGTGACCTGCAGAAACCGACCCAGGCATCCCAACAGATCAGAAGTGCGCTCCCTTTTTAAGCAGACTGCATTGCTGGTCTTGAGTCCTAAGCCATCTTCCACTGTCATTTCTGTGTTGCTGGAGGCGTTTATGATGAGCACATGGTTTTTTTTGTTGTTTTTTCCTTTGTTTTTTTTTTTAGTTGGAGTCTCACTCGGTCGCCCAGACTGGAGTGCAGCGGCCACTCCC
>NW_007079890.1:14661-20182 GCF_000164805.1 Carlito syrichta | reverse complement strand
ATTTTTGAAGTATTGTAGAGATGAGGTCTCGCTGCCTAGGCGGGTCTCGAACCCGCGGGCTCAGACAATCCACTCACCTCAGCCTCCCAAAGGCGCAGGATTACAGGCTGAGCCACCGAGCCCGGCTGAGCACATGTTTTTATAATAGATCTCAGGTGAGAATGAAGGACCAGCCTGGGCAGCATTGGGAGACCTCATCTCTACAAAATATTTTTAAAATTAGCAGGGTGTGGTCGTGCACGCCTGTAATCCCAGCTACTTGGGAGGCTAACTCAGGAGGCTTGTTTGAGCCCAGGACCTGGAGGCTGCAGTGAGCTGTGATCATGCCCCTGGGCGACAGAGTGAGACCAAAAGAAAAAGAATGAGCCAGGTTCGGTGGCTCAGCCTGTAATCCCATGCTTTGGGAGGCTAAGATGAGTGGATTGCCCAAGCCCGCGGGATTGAGACCCGCCCGGGCAACTTGGAGAGACCGCATCTCTGCAACAAATCAAAAATGAGCCAGGCGTGGTAGCACGCGCCTGTAGTTCCAGCTACTTGGAATGCTGAGGCGGAAGGATGGCCAGAGCCCAGCAGGTCGAGGCTGCAGTGGCCGGGAGCGGCCACTGCACTCCAGTCCAGGCGACAGAGTGAGACTCCAACTGAAAAAAAAAAGAAAAAAAATGAAAGTGCTGCTGTGCATCTTAGCCTGGGTCTAAAGCTTGGATGGGCTCTCTGAGAACAGTGGCTCAAGTGAGCCAAGGGGGCCTGACTTGCAGATACAGATGGTGGCCGAGTGGCTAATGCTAACACCGTACCGGCCTAGACTTCTCGAGTCCTGTGTGGCCCTGGCCATAGAAGCCACCCAGCCTTTGTTCCTGCATCCCTCCCTGGTGAGGGGGGGCTCTGGGTTGGGGGTCAGAGGCATCTTAGGGTCCAGCCAGCTCCTTCCTGTTATACAGGGCCCCTAATGCAGGGAGCTGCACCAGCCCATTCTGCAAAGGAGGGGTTCTCTGGGAAGTGCAGAAAGTTCTGGATGCCAGGCAAAGGGAGCATGGACCTAGACCCTACGTTCCCAGGTCACAGGACCCAGGGAGGGCCCTGCTACCACCAGTTCTAACCTCCCCTCTCGCCTCTCACCCGGGGCTGCTGTGTATGTCAACTCAGGCCCCGTGGGCAGTATCTGGACAGGACCTTGACGCCCAGGAAGTAGCCACATCACATCGCTGACCACTCCGTCCACCCACCCTCCGGTCCCCACAGCTTGCAGGGACACACTGACCACTCTGCTGGCCTCGGCTGGCCTCAGCCCACATTCCCGCCTCACTCACTGTCCTTTCCCCTTGTCCCTCACTGGTCCTCTGACTGTCCACTTATCACTGGGCCCCAGAGCTTGGCCCCACGTCTTCCCTCTGCTCCTCAGACACATGCGGTGCCCTTGTGCTCTTGGAACAGGCTGGACACCACCCCACGTGGGTGTCTGACAGGCACTGCACCCTCAGTCCCACCATCCTGATGCTGTCGCCCCCTTGCTGGCCTGCCCCTGTGTCCTGGCGTCGGGGAGCAGACCCGGCTTCCACTCACAGGCCCAGTCCCGGGGACAGAAGCGAAGAACAAAGACCCTGTCCCTGGGCACAGGTTGACAGCATGGCAGAGCGGCGCCCGCCGGAGAACAAGGACTGGGCAAGGCAGGCGGGGAGGTGTCGGTGACGAGAACCTGCTGGGTGAGCCGGGAAGGGGGACAGTGGGGAATGGCCCCAAGGGCTTCAGCTCCAGACAGACAGTGGGTCTGAGGTGAGACTTGTCAAAAAATGCAGCTTTCAGCCGGGCTCGGTGTAATCCCAGCACTTTGGGAGGCTGAGGTGAGTGGACTGCCTGAGCCCGCAGGTTCGAGACCGCCTGGGCAACTTGGTGAGACCTCATCTCTACAATAAGTTTTTAAAAAATTAGCCGGGCATGGTAGCGCGCGCCTGTAATTTCAGCTACTTGGAAGGCTGAGGCGGAAGGATCGCCGGGCCCAGCAGGTCAAGGCTGCGGTGGCCAGGAGTGGCCACTTGTGGGCGACAGACTGAGACTCCAACTCAGAAAAAAAAATACGGCATCCAAGGCCCCTAAATCTGGAGTGTCAATGATCCCGATGGTTCCGAGCTCCCTGTGGCTCCCACTGAAGCACGTTGTGTGAGGTGTGTGTGTTGTGCTTGTGCCTTGTGTGTCTGGTGTGTGGGATGTGTGTGCATGATGAGTGAGGTGTTTGTGTTGGGATTTTTTTTTTAATTTAATTTTAATTTAAACAAAAAGATGGAAGATCTCGATATTAAAAACTAAAGAACATTGTAGTAAGAAATCACAAATAAATGGAAAGATAGCCCTTATTAATGGGCTGGCAGAGTATTGTTAAGATGTCTATACTAGGCTGGGTGCAGTGGCTCATGCCTATAATCCCAGCACTTTGGGAGGCCGAGGTGAGAGGATTGCCTGAGCCCAGGGGTTCAAGACCAGCCTGGGCAATTTAGCGAGATCTCATCTCTACAATAAATCAAAAAATTAGCTGGAGCTGGGCTCAGTGGCTCAGCCTGTAATCCTGCGACTTTGGGAGGCTGAGGTGAGTGGATTGCCTGACTCCGTGGGTTCGAGACCCGCCCGGGCAGGTGAGACCTCATATCTACAATAAATCAAAAAAATTAGCCGGGCGTGGTAGCACACGCCTGTAATTTCGGCTATTCGGAAGGCTGAGGCAGAAGGATCACCGGAACCCAGCAGGTCGAGGCTGAGGTGGCCGGGAGCGGCCACTGCACTCTAGTCTGGGCGACAGAGTGAGACTCCAACTCAAAAAAAAAAAGAAAAAAAAAATTAGCTGGGCGTGGTGGCGCATGCCTGTAGTTCTTTCCGCTGAGGTGGAAGGATCATCTGAACCCAGCAGGTCGAGGCTGCAGTGGCCATGAGCATGCCACTGCATTCCAGCCTGGACAACAGAGAGAGACTCCAACTCCAAAAAAAAAGTCTATACTAAACAAAATGATCATCTACCAATTAAATGCAATCAGCATCAAAATGCCTATGACATTCTTTACAGAAATTTAAAAAATTCTCAGATTCATATGGTACTGCAAAAGATCCTGACTAGCAAAAGCAATTGAGCAAAAAACAAAGGAAAAAAACTGGACGTGTCACACTGCCTTTTTAAAAAACTGATCTGGGAGTACAGCAGAACAGAGCAACAAACTTCTTTTTTTTTTTTTTTTTGAGTCGGAGTCTCACTCTGTCGCCCAGACTGGAGTGCAGTGGCTGCTCATGGATGCTGCAACCTCAACGTGCTGGGCTCCGGCAATCCTTCTGAGTCAGCCTTCCGTGTAGCCAGAATTAGAGGTGCACACTACCACACCCAGCTAATATTTTGATTTATTGGAGAGATGAGCTCTTGCAGCCCTGGTGGGTCTCGAACCTGCAGGCTCAAGCAATCCATTCACCTCAGCCTCCCAAAGCGCGGGATGACAGGCTGAGCCACCGAGCCCGGCTGCAACAAGCTTCTAATCATCCAAGATGAACTTTGATCTAGGTTCGGTGCAGTATAAGGCTGTCTCCTGCATGTTTTGTCTCCTCAGTCATTGTCCACGGGACTCTGAGAAGTCGTAGGCATAAGTATGCAGGGGCAGTCTCAAGGCCCAGCTGTTGTCTCCAACTTTATGGAAGAGCGTGTACACTGCTGAGACGTTCGGGTTTTTCTGAGGTATTTATTAAGCTTAATTTTTTTGTTTGTTCACTTTGTTTTCTTTTCTTTTTTGAATTGGAGTCTCACTCTGTTGTCCAGGCTGGAGTGCAGTGCATCAACCTGCTGGGCTCAGGTGATCCTTCCACCTCAGCCTTTCACGGAGCTGGAACTACAGGTGTGCGCTACCACGCCCAGCTAATTTCTTGTGATGTTATTGTACACACGAGGTTTCACCAAATTGCCCGGACTGGTCGCGAACCCACAGGTTCAGCCAATCTGCTCGCCTCGGCCTCCCGAAGTGGTGGGATTACAGGCTGAGCCACCGAGCGCAGCTATTTTGTTTTCTTAAGACAGGGCTTTTCTCTGTCGCCCAGACTGGAGTACAGTGGCACAACCGTAACTCGCTGCAGCCTTGAACTCCGAGTTCAAGGGCTCTCTTGCCTCATCCTTCCAGAGTGCTGGAATGACAGGCGTGAGCCACACACGTGACTGTGTTGTGTTTGTGCTGTGGTGTGTTTATGCGTGTCTGTTGTGAGCGTGTCGTTGCATGTTGTGCGTGTGGTGCGTGTCATATATATCTGAGTGTTGTATTATGTGCCTTGTGTGTGCCTGGTGTGTGTTATATTTTATGTGTGTCGTATGTGTGATGTGGTGTGGGTGCATGGTGCACAGTGTGTGGAGTGTGCGTGTAACGTGTGTGTGCATGGCATGGGGTGTGTGTGGTATGAAGTGTGCGTGTGCAGTGTGTGTGTGTGCACATATGCAGTTTGTGTATGCATGTGTGGTGTGTGCGGTGTGTAGTGTGTGTGGTGTGCAGTGTGTGGCGTGTGTGCACGCGCGGTGTGTGTGTGCATGGAGTGTGTGCGGTGGTGCGTGGCATCACCACGCTCAGCTCCTGAGCCTCCTTTGTGTGACATCTCTGCTCATGCTGGGCGGTGGTGCTCTCTGCCTGTCCTCTCTGTAACCCAGGTGGCCCAGGCTCGGGTGTGGACCACCCGGAGCGCCTCTGGTTGCCGATGGGGCCGGGCACTGGGCCGTGGATGGACTCCACCAAGCTTCCCCGGCCCCTTCCTCTCCCTCTGAGCCACTGGACCCCACTGGGCAGGTCTGGGAGCCATGAGCGTGTGTGAGCTGGCTCCACCCTTGGTGGCTGTGGGAGGAGCGGTCTTGCCAAAATGCTCATGGCCGTTTCAAATCCAACTTCCAGTGTACAGGCAACCTGGGGGCTTTCCAGGGGGTGCCAGCTGGAACTGGTCCAAAGGCCTCTGCCGGGAGTGGGGGGATGTCCTTGGCTCGGAGACGGAGACACAACACCAGAGGCAAGCGAGAAACTTGGAGCCACAGGAAACGGCTATAAACCCGCGCATGGGTGGGGAAGACCCAAGGCAGGGATTCTACCCAGTGGGGCTGAGCCGGCGACCCATCTCCCAGGTGGAGGACACCCTCTCTCGTGAGGGCCATTTGTGGACCCGGATCTGAAACTGACATTCGAAGCGTTGAAAAATGACATGGTAAAGTGGATACAGCAAAATATTTCCTGCTGAGTCCAAGCAATGAGTCCTTTGGTGCTGGTCACTTGTCACAGAAGTGGCCAGGGAGGGGCCACCCGGACTCTGGGCTCCTGGCTGCCCCGTATCTCTTCCATGGCCGAGTGAATGCCTCCATTCTGAGCCCAGAGTTGTGGGTTTCCAGGCCCGGAGTGGGGGCAGAGGCGGGTGCGTAGACTTCGTGGGGACAACTGTCTCTCGACCTCCCAGGCCACTGCACGTGCTGGGTGGACCTGCTGAATGAAGGCGGCCCCAAGCCCCCCCCCCCAGGAACAAGTGGCGGGGCCCT
>NW_007079890.1:4799-14539 GCF_000164805.1 Carlito syrichta | reverse complement strand
TCAGCCTGGAGTTACTTGCAGAAGCCGTGGTGAGATTTGGGGGCAGGCTCCTCATCCCGAGGGATGAAACCTGTCGACAGGAGGCCTGCGTCTCCAGGAACCCGTCCAGCCCCGCCCTGGCCTCATGCTGTCCCCAACAGCCCTCAGCCTTCTTGGTGGCTGGACCTGACATGCGGATGCATGTCAGCTCAGCACACCTGAAGGGGGCCGCCATCTTGGGGCCCTGGCGGCCATGGACCCTGCCCTCCTCCTGGGTGGACTCTGGCCTTTCTCTCTGCCCCAGGGAGCCACCCGCCTGAAGTCCAGGCGAGGACAGGCCACCCACCAAGGCCAGCCCAGGGCCCCGGGAAGAGTATGGCCCTAGAACCCTGGCTTTTCTGGGGGACTTGACCCTACACTGGAGGGGTCTCTCCTCCTGCACCCCAGGAGCTACGCGGTGGAATGGCTCTTGGTTATGCCACAGCCTGGGGGGACAGAGCCAGGAGGGACAAGGGTGGAGGGTGAGTCAAGGTCTTCGGCTCCCTGGATTCAGCCGTGCCTGCAACCCGTCCTTCTGCCCATGGGCGACACTGCTGTCTGTGAGTCACAGCAGGCTGCAGCAGATCTGTGATGAGAGGCCGCCCTACACTATCTGCCCCAGACTGTGCTGACTTAAAACATACTTCCGCGTGTCCCAGGGAGGGCCTTGAAGGGATCTGAGGCCTTACTCTTCTCCGGGAGAGGAGACGTGGAGGGAACTGCAGAAGGCCTGGGGGGTGGGGTGTGCCCGCCCCTGCGGGGAGGGCCTCCTGAGGGCCGTTCCGTGTGTGGCCCCAGCCCTCTCACCCCGAGGCCCCAGTCCCACTGTCTGACCTCTCCCCTTGTCACCGCCTGGCTTGGAGACTATCAGATGGGATGGGGCGAGGCTGGGGGAGGGAGGCCCAGCCCGGCGGGGGGCGGCCCAGCAGCTGATAAAGGCGCCCCGTGGGCCTCGAGCTGATGAAGCTAGCAGCTCCATTTGCTGGGCACAGGAGTACAATGAAGCCTGCTGGGAGGGCTGGGGCCTGGCGTGAGGGGGGGGTCTCCCTTCAAAAAACTACTGTTTCGTGCGCCTCTAGTCCCAGGTACCGGGGAGGCTGCGGTGGAAGGATCACCTGAGCCCAGAAGGTCGAGGCTGCGGTGGCCGGGAGCATGCCACCGCACTCCAGCCTGGGCAACAGAGTGAGACTCCGACTCAAAAAAATACTACTGTTGCAACTGGATTCAGAGGGTTTCCTCCGTTCATTTGTCCTCACCAGGAAGTCAGGACCGCAGGCTCCAGCAGCGAGCTTCCACCCTGGCCAGCAGCCACGGCCCAGAGGCCACAGTGCCCACGAGAGGGCAGCCGGGGTGCCACCCAAGCCACCCCAGGACAGACGAGCGCCCCCTCGCCCTCATAGGCCATGGGCTCCAGGGGTCTCCTCAGCATGTTCCCGGTGACCCTGGCTGTCAGGAAGGTGAGGCCACACCTACGCCCAGCCCCCAGGCCCCAGCCACGGCATTCCATTCCCTTAATGCTCATGCATTTGTCCTCAAGCTCCCCCAGAGACCACGTGTCACTCCCGTGACCCCTGCCAACAGGGATGAGAGGAAGAGCCACCACAGCAAGCAGCTTTATCTCCAAGTGTATTTATTGTCAAACTTGGTCACACTGAACAGATGTGACTGGAATGAGCTCTATTGACATTCATACTCAGCAAGTCAACCCGTCAACCCGCACCCACCATGACAAAAGTGATAAAAGTGTTAAGAAGGTCCAGCCCCCGCCCAGCCTCCATGCATGCCGGCCGTGCTGCGTGCTCCGTGCTGTTCCAGGCACGCAGGTTCATCGTCACCCACTTGTGTAAACAGCAGGTCCCACGCAGGGCAGTTTTGCAGTCTGTAAAGGACATTTCCAAAGAACAAAAGTCATGGGTCCGCCCAGCCAGGGCCCGGGCCCCAGACACCCCCACCCGCAGGCCTCCTCAGCCCCACCGGGCCTGCTGCCAGCACGGGGCCTGTCCCGGCCCCCCCATGACGCCCCTCATCAGATTCCTCCCACACACAGCCTAGCCCAAGCCCTGCCCTCCGCAGCGCCTGGCCCGGCTCATGGCCGCAAAGACCAGCCGGGGGCAGAGGTCTGGACCGTGTCCTACCCCCAGCCCACCCAGACACTTCCAGGACCCACAGAAAACAAGCATCACACATTTTTCTTGCCCCACAGTGTCTGCCCCATCCACGCCCGAAGAAAGAGGCTCAAAGGCCCAGGCTCCAGGACCGGGGCGGGGGCGGGAGGACTCCTCAGGCAGGACGCGGGCGCTGCAGCCGCCGGTGCCACGGGGGGGGGCCCCGCCGCCCCCTTTTCCCATGCCCTATACCTCTTTAGGCCAGATCCTCAAAGAAGTATATGCATAGGAAAAAGGAACGGCGAGCGAGTCTGCCAAGGCTGGCTTTTCGGCTCCGGAGGCGGCTGTCCTCGGAAGGGATCCCGAGCCGTTCAGCAGGGAGGAGTCGCTGGGACTGCGGCCTGGCAAGGGTGCTGAGACTCTGCGGGGTGAGGAGGGGCAGACCCAGCCCAGGCCGTGTGTCCCCAGAGGCCGGCCAAAGCCTCGGCTCCGGAGAGCGCCTCTCGTCCACCTTACCTGGGGTCTGGACCGCAGGGCTGCGGGGTCAGCGGTGGCCTGCCAGCCTCACGGAGCCTGAGAGGAGCAGCAGAGAACGGGCCTGCTGGGCAGGGAGTTCTGCGACTGCCAGCCAGAGCTCCCCATTTATGTGCTGCGGAGACCTTGGCCAGCCGCTGTCCCATGTGGTCAGAGAGCTGCTCTGTGCCAAGGACCCCGTCCCACCCCCGCACCTGAGAGATTGGGGCACAAAGACCTGCTCTGAGCAGAGTGCTGAGCCAGGGCCCGGTGGGTCGCCGGGCGGGTGGGCAGCACCCACGGCCAGGGGCTGCTGGCCCGGGAGCGGGGACGGGGCCAGCCTGGCCAGCTGCCCTCCTGCAGCCCTTATCTCTGCACAGGCTTCTGCTTGCGTCAGGGGCCCGGAAGATGCACATGGGAGAGAGCACAGCGCATCCCTCCCACCCGGCCTGCCGAGCTCAGCGATCACAGCACCTCCAGCTGTGCACACGGCCTCCTACCCTCAGACCCCCAGCCGGCACCCTGCTGTCCTGGGTGCCGAGACCCAGACCCCCACCCCGGGGAGGCTGCCCTGCCTGGGTCTGGCCTGGCATCCGTGGCTGGTGGCTGCCCAGGGGTCCACAGAATCAGATGGATGTTGGTCCGGAGTGTGAGATCCAGAGCCCCCCACCCAGGCCACAGATCTTGTGTGGACTCAGCTCGGCTCTCGGAGCCTTGGGCGTCTGGAGAGGGACTAAGGGCAAGACGCAGGGCAGCTGGGAGAGACCCAAGGCTGCCCACACGGAGAGACCACACAGACACCCGCCCTTCGCCAGGGCCTGGTAGCTGCCAGGCTGAGAGGTCCCAGGTAGAGCCGCTGAGCTCCTGCAGGCCTGGGGCGCCTGATGTCTCAGGCTGGGGACACAAAGGAGAACACCCAAAGGCACCCTCCCATGGGAGAAGGGGCTGGGTCGTCTTAACCCCCTTGCCGGCCTCGCCCCAGGACTTGGGGCAGGCGGGAGGTGGCTAGGCGCAAAGCCAAGGACTCAGAGGCCTCTGCCAATGACAGGTGTCATCAGGGGAGACACACTGTGCCGAGGCCCATCTGTGCAGGCCTGTGGCTCCAGCACCAGTGACCCAGAGAGGCAAGGTCTCAGCACCGGCCCACATGGTACTTGCACACAGCTTGGTCACACAGACCCACACAAACACACACACACAGAAACACACACAGATGCACACACATAGGCCCACACAGACATACAGACACCCAGTCACACAGACATACGAACACACACAGACACACAGGCTTACACAGACACACACACACAGACATAGGCAAACAGACACAGAACATACATACACAGAGATGGCACACAGACACGCACACACAGAGACACACCGGCAGGGGACGGGGCTACCAAATCTCTTGTAGAGCGGTGGCACCCGGATGGCAAAGCCAGCACCCACCAGTGGGGGAGCCAGGTGAATGCAGGAGGGGGCCCAGGTGGGACAGGGAGACTGGGCAGCGCCCTCCTGATGCTCCCCAGGTGTCCAGACTCCTTGCTGGGTAGAAGCAAGCAGGCCCCGCAGAGCAGGAGCAGCTGTGGGGACTGTGAGGCCAACGGGACAGTGGCCCAGTCCCCTCTCGCTGGGCAGCTCTGCAGACCCTTCCCTTGGAACCAATCGCTCCCTTGCCCCGTGCAGACCTGCGTCTGGACACCGCAGACGGATGAGCCCCTGAGGGGGGGACATTCACGGATCCTTGGTCAGGAGCTCTTCTGAGGGTGACCGAGGGCCCCCCCATGAGGCCTGGGGTGAGGACAAATGAGCAGGTGAGACCGGTCCCCCTGTTGAAGGGGAAACCACTTAGTAGGGAGGTCTGGCTCATGGAGCTCAGACACACACTCATGTGCACACACACATGCACAAGCACACGTGCCCCTCACACTCACATACACTCGCATGCATATGCATGCACGCACTCACATATTCACACACGCGTGTACACATGCACGCACACTCATGCCCACACTCACACCTTGACTCATTCACATGCATGCACACATGCACGCTTCCACTTGCACACATACCCACACACTCACGTACACACACACACGTGCGTGCACACTCACACACACAGGCACACTTATTCCCACATTCACACACCCATGCTCACATGCACACGCACGCACACCCCCAGGCACACACACGTGCCCGCTCATGCCCACACTCACACATTCACACACTCATGCTCACACACAGGCTCACTTACCCCTCCATGTTCACACTCTCAGGCACACTCTCCCAGGCCCCCCACCTCTGAAGCCCGAGGAGCTATCTGGAGGGGTCCTTGGGGACACGGAGCGGAGGGCCCCACTTTCCAAGCCCCGAACCTCGAGAGCGAGCCCCGGCATCGTACTCCGGGAGTCAGAGCCCTCCCCCTCGAGCCTCCTTCTGGTATCAGCCTCCCCGCCTGGCAGCTGCCTCCCTTGCAGGGCTTCTAGGAAACACGGCGGTGTCGACCCTGACCTTGGGGTCCCGACCTTGGCTCTGCAGGAGCGAAGAAGAGAGGCAGAGGGCCAGTGAGACAGCGACAGAGGGACAGAGACAAAGACAGACAGAGAGTCAGAGACAGAAGGACGGAGCCGGACAGAGCGAGGCAGAAACAGAGAGACAGACAGGAAAAGACCGGGGGGAGACAGAGAGACCAATGGACGAGGGTCCCGGGCTGCTCTGAGGCATCACTGAGTGCTTCACTTGTTTCCCTAAACCATTTTTCTGGATGACGGAAACAACACCTGCTGGTTAGAAAGCACTCCAAAAGTCCAGGGAAGGCTAAAGGTGACTGACAGCCAGGGACAGCTGGGCAGACGGGTTGGGCACGCAGGTGTGGGGACAGGTCCCGCTGCTGCTGCCCCTGAGGATGGCGGAGCTGGAGGGCTGGTGCTCCTGCTGACCGGCCGGCCCCACCAGCTGGAGCCTGGGAGGCTGGGCGGGGGGCAGTTGCCGGGGGTGGAGATGGCCCACATTCTGCCTTTCCCCCCAGGCACGGGGCATCACAGAAGGCTGCAGGGCCAGGCAGAGACACGATGGCTTCTGCGTCTTGGCGGTTTCCCTTGAGCTGCCGCGTGAAGGTGGCAGGGAGAGGCAGCTGAGGGGCCCGGCTCGACTCCCAGCCCGGCCGTCCTGGCCACAACCCTCGAGAGTCTTGGGACCCCTCAGAGGCTCAGCCCCTCCTCGGGCGCTCGTTTGGCGGCTTCTGTGAGGGGAAGGCATCAACTCAGGGCAAACCTCAGTCCCCGAGAGCTGGGTCAGGAGGGGTCCCAGCTGGGAGACCTGGGCTTCCCAACGGGCACACCCCACCATCATCTGCCCCTGCCCCGAACTCCTCCATGGCTCCCGGTGCTCCCAGGGAAACCAAACCTGTGAGCAGGAGCCGTGGGGCCCTGGGGGCAGCCCACAGCCACCCCCTGGACAGTGGTACAGCCCGGCTTCCAGGAATGAAGGAACCTGAAAGCAGGGTCTTCACCCAGGTGACGAAGCCAAGGGCCACCTTCGCCTCCTCTGGGCCTCTGTCGTACCCCAGGAAGACCCCAGCATGCCCGGCCATTTTCACATCAGAGAGCACTTGGGAGGGCCCGGGGCAGGGACCCATGCTGGGTCCCGCCAAGCCTGGGCTGTGGACCCCAGCGGTGGCCTCGTAACACCCAGCAGACCTGGCCCCGACCTTCCCTGCCCGCTCCCCGCCCCCCCTCGCCTGGGCCGCAGAAAGTGTCCTTGTGAGCCCGGCGAATGTGCTTGGCACCGAGCTGACTGTGATAACCGGCCGCCTTCCTCGCTCCACTCCCTGCAGGGGGTGAGGGGGGTGGGCGGCGGGGGGTGGGGGAGAGCAGGAGGTCCTGCAGCTGTGTCCAGCCTGGCCAGACTGCAGCCAGAGGCACACGGTTAACCCTTAGTGGCCTCTCCCAACTACAGTTCCCAAGGGGCAGCCTGCTTTCCATGCAGGAGACGGAGACTCGCTTCACCTGCACCCCAGCCTGCCCAGGACCCCCTCCCTGGAGGCTGCATCTTGGGAATCAGCCGTCCACCCAGGTTACCTTTTCCAGCCCTCTCCAACCCCAAGGAGCAGGTCAGACAGGGCTGGTGGCTACTCCACAGGGGAGCAGCTGGGACCTAGAACGCAGCTGGCCTCTCCTGGCCTGCACTTCCTCACCTATCAAAGAAGGTGCTGAGCCGGGCTCGGTGGCTCAGCCTGTCATCCCGCGCCTTTGGGAGGCTGAGGTGAGGGGATTGCCTGAGCCCACGGGCTCGAGACCCGCCTGGGCAGCGAGACCTCATCTCTACAATAAATCAAAAAATCAACCAGGCGTGGTAGCACGCGCCTGTAGTTCCGGCTACTCAGAAGGCTGAGGCGGAAGGATCACCGGAGCCCAGCAGGTCGAGGCTGCGGTGGCCGGGAGCAGCCACGGCACTCCAGTCTGGGCGACAGAGTGAGACTCCAACTCAAAAAAAAAAAAAAGAAAGTGCTGAAAATGGTACAACTCCTTAGGAACTCCCTTATTAACAACTCCCTTAGGTTATTAACTCCAGCCCGGCAATTCCACTCCTAGGTGTTTGCCCAAGAGGGATGAAATTATCGCTCCCCAAAGACTTGAACAAGGTATTCTCGAACCGCAAACCACTCCCAGGCCCCTTCACAGAGAAATGGACCAGAAACCACAACGTGTCACAAGGGAAAGAAGCAGATGCCCAGGTCCAGGCTACCCAGAGCAGCCAAGCCACGGGGGCCTGTTCCGTGGGCTGAGGAGGTGGCAGTTACATGCTGGGTGCATTTGTCTAATGACTGGAGACTGCGCATGCCACAGTCTGCAAATCTGACCCTGAGAAATAAAACAGAAATGAAATGGGGGGTTGCATCGCAGAGCAGACCCTGCGAAGGCCTGGGCAGAGTCACATGGGACAGTCAGAGCTGGGTCTCAGGACAACACAGACAATGTCTCAGCATAAGTATGTCCCGTGAAATGTTTGGGACAAACATGAAAAAAGATTTGTTGTTCAAGTGAAATTCAAGTTTAATGGGGTGTCCTGAGTTTTCGCTAAAGCCGGTGGCCCCACACCCAGGGGACGGAGAGGACGTGGGCTGGGAGTGGTAGGTGATTAGGAGCTGGGCCGGGGCCTCTGTCCTCAGGGGTGCCTGGACTGAGGCACACCATCGAGGGGCCCAGTCTGTCCAGCACTCCACGGTGTGTTGGAGAGAGCAGCACGACCGAGCCCGAGGCTCCTGTGGCCTAGGGCACCGACAGGGAGCCCCTGTGGAGGGCCAGCCTGTACCCGGAGGCTCTGACCACTGCCTGGTCCCCCGCAGCGCCTGCAGTGATCTTGAGGGGCTGCTGGGCCAGAGCTAGCCTGGGCCGCCCAGCCCCCAGTGGGAGGGGGAGGCCACGTGTGAACCCTGGGCCCAGGGAGGCATCCTAGCCGCCCCAGCTGGCAGCATCTCAAGGCCGCCTCTGTGTGACTCCCTCTCCAGGGAGATAATCGGCTTCTTGATATTTTCTTTCTCCTCTCCGCGCACCCCACAGATCAGGAAGCACCCGCCAGGCCATGGGAACGCTCGTCCGCCCTCCAAGGCCACAGAGCAGACGGCGCGTCTAGGGCCCACCTCACAGAGGACCACGGCCACTGTGTCCAGCTGGCTGACCTGGCAGCCCTCTCAGCCCGAGAGGCCTGCAAAGAGCACCTGGCCAGGAGCCTGGGCCACTGGGCTAGTCCCCTTCAGTCTCTTGTGCACACACACCACGTACATACATACCCCACCCTCCACACCACACACATACACACATCACATACAATGCGACATGCACTCCACACCACACATACATATACACGTACCACACTGCGCGCACACATACCACCACACACGTACACGTGCCATACACAACACGACACGTGCATACATGCCACTCATACATACACATACACCGTACCACAGTACACATACACACACACTACACTACACTACACACACACACCACCACCACGCAGATATACATGTGCCACACACCACATGCAACCCTGCACATGCACACACTATACACACACACGTACACACACAACCCACCCGTACTTCCTCACTCACCCGGCTCCAGGCCCCACACTCAGACCACGTCTCCGGCCCCAGCACGGTCACTGCCGTCCATCCCTGAGGGGCTGGGGGTCTCTTGCCCACGGAGCGGGGGCTGGGCTCCCCAGGTTGGGGAGGGACCCGCTGCCCTCTGGTCTCCCTCCTTAGCGGCTGCAGCCCCCGCTCAGGGTCTCCTTGGATGCTCGGCTGCCCCACGGGGCTGGCCTTCCACAGGCCCCGGTCCAGCCGGCCTCTGTGGGCACTGGCTGGGCCTATGGCCCCTGGTCCCAGCCCTGTATTTTGCTGAGAAGGAAGCTGAGGCCTGGAGAAGCAGGAGGCGGGCCGGTCGTCAGGGACAAGGGCCGGACAAGATCAAAACCGACATCCCCCAGCACTTCCTTTCCACACTCCTGGCTGACAGGCCACCTGCTCGGCCTGGCAGGAGGGGCCTGGGAAATCCTCGAGGCGCCTGGGGCAGCCCAAGCCATGCTCGTGAGACCTGCCCCCGCCTTTGAACTTCGGCCCGAGTTTTGAAGGCTGAGTGGCCCCTGGGCCTGGGGCTCAGCCAGAGAGGGTCTTGTCCTGGCTGCTGGTGGGCTCAGGGGTGCCACCCCCGGAATGAGCCCCAGGCGGCTGAGGACCTGGGGGTGAGTCCTGGTGCCTCCTGTTCTGTGCAGCGTCGGGCCCTGGCGGGTCCAAGCTCCAGAGTCAGAGCTCCAGAGTGGGGCCAAGACCCAGGCTAGAGAGTCAGAGGCTGCCAGGGTGGGCAGGAGCTGTGGACAGGGGAGCCGAGGAGGGGACCAGGTGCTCTATGCATGCATGTGGGAGCACCGGAGGGGGACCGTGTAGACATCTGTGTGAGTGGGGGCTCAGGCTCGGAGCTCTTCACGAGAGCCCCCAAAGCTGGGCTTTGGGTTGGGGGTTGAAAACACTCAGGGAGCCAGGCTCGGTGGCTCAACCTGTAACCCCACGCCTTGGGAGGCTGAGGTGAGTGGATTGCC
>NW_007079890.1:0-4573 GCF_000164805.1 Carlito syrichta | reverse complement strand
GGAGAGTCTGAGTGTTTAGGGCATGCCCGCTCTGAGAAGCCGACTCCTCACTGGCCCAGCAGAGGAGGCAGGCACAGGTGGGACCAGCTCTCTTCCTGCGTTGGACACACAGGTGTGCCACGGGCTGTTTTCCTCTGGGTGGCTTGTTTTCCTCTGGCTGTACTTATGGGGGCAAGAGAGAACGGGCGAGTTTGGTTTGGGACTGAGTGCTCAGGGCCGGGTCGGAGGTGGGGTTGGTGCACCCTGGTGCCTGCCGCTCTGGGGCTGCCCAGAGCTGTCCAGCTCCCCCGGGCCGCCCCACTGCTGAGCCCTGGCCGCCTCTGCGTGGATGGCCACGGATGGGGGGTATGGAGTCTGGAGGAATGAGAGACAAAGACCTCTGGGGCAGGGCGGGGCGTGGAGCCACGCTGCCAGGGGATCTGGCCTCTGGGCACTCCCGCCTGCCATCTCCTGGTGAGGGTGTCATTTGGACAGTGGGGTGAAGTCTCCATGCAGGGAGTCGTCGGTCCGGGCGACTTGGCCACATCAATGGTTCCTTAAGGTTTTTATCTTTTTGTTTTTTTTAAACACATGTCCTTTTTGGAGTCTATGAAAGGCGCCAATACAGCTGAAAACGGATTTCAAAAATATGTGGACAAGTGTCAGCAGGATTCTCTTTTGTGTTTCTTAGGCATGCTTGAAAGAACCAGCGCTTTCATTTTTTCCTAGTTATAAAACAACATATTATTATTATGGAGAATGGTGAGTGTGACGGAAGTCAGTTTCGACACCCAGACAGTCACTGTCAGTCAGGCTGGCTTCCAGTCCAGCTGATTTCAGGGAGCATTACACTGACTTCCTACACTCGGGGGGTGCTCTGACAGGGACCCCCTGAGAGCTCACTGTCCACACATGCTCAGGGTGGTCTTTCTCCACGTCCTCCTTTGTGCTTTCACTTTTAATAATTTCAGCCAGCTGGGTGCCTTGGCTCAGCCTGTAATCCCAGCACTTTGGGAGGTCAAGGTGAGGTGACAGGATTGCCTGAACCCGGCCCGGGGTTCGAGACAAGCCTGGGCAACGTGGTGAGACCTCATCTCTACCATAAATTACAAAAATTAGCTGAGCGTGCAGCTATCGTCCCAGCTCCTCGGAAGCCTGAGGCGGAAGGATCGCCGGAGCCCAGCAGGTCGAGGCTGCGGTGTGAGCGTGTTACTGCACTCCAGCCGGGGTGACGGAGTGAGACTCCAACTCAAAAAATAAATAAATTAAAAAAAAAATTTCAGCCAATTCTGCTCTGCTAATTTACCATTTGAAGTCATTTCAAGCTTAACCTCAGGAAGCTTTACGTGATTTTTATTATTTATTTATGTATTCAGCTATTTATTTGGAGTTGGAGTCTCACTCTGTTGCCCAGGCTAGAGTGCAGTGGCACAGTAATGGCTACTGCAACCCCAACCTGCTGGGCTCAGGTGGTCCTTCTGCCTCAGCCTCCTGAGTAACTGGGACTACAGGGGTGCACCACCACAATTAATTTTTTGATTTTTTTATAGAGACAAGATCTTGTTATGTTGCCCAGGCAGGTCTTGAACTCCTGGGCTCAGGCAATCAATCCTCTTGCCAAAGTGCTGGGATTACAGGCATGAGCCACTGTGCCTGCTTAAGTTTTTTTTTTTTTTTTGAGTCAGAGTCTCACTCTGTCACCCAGGTTGGAGTGCAGTGGCATGCTCACGGCCACTGCAGCCTTGACCTGGCTGAGTTCAGGTGATCCTTCTATCTCAGCCTTCCAAGTAGCCAGAACTGCAAGTGCGCGCCACCACACCCAGCTAATTTTTTGATTTATTGTAGAGACAAGGTTTTGCCGAGTTGCCCAGGCTGGTCTTGAACCCCTGGACTCACGCAATCCCCTCCCCTCGGACTCCCAAAGTGCTGAGACTACAGGCTTGAGCCACCGCGCCTGGCCCTAAGTGAGTTTTATTTTTATTTATTTTTTACTTTTTGAGTTGGAGTCCCACTCTGTCGCCCAGACTGGAGTGCAGTGGCCGCTCCCGGCCACCGCAGCCTCGACCTGCCGGGCTCCGGCGATCCTTCCGCCTCAGCCTTCCGAGTAGCCAGAATTACAGGCATGCGCTACCATGCCCGGCTGATTTTTTGATTTATTGTAGAGATGAGGTCTCGCTGCCCAGGCAGGTCTCGAACCCGCGGGCTCAGGCAATCTGCTCACCTCAGCCTCCCAAAGGCGCGGGATTACAGGCTGAGCCACCGAACCCGGCCCTAAGTGAGCTTTTTTTTTTTGAGTTGGAGTCTCACTCGGTCGCCCAGACTGGAGTGCGGTGGCCAGGAGCCTCGACCCGCTGGGCTCCGGCGATCCTTCCGCCTCAGCCTTCCGAGTAGCCGGAATTACAGGCACGCGCTACCACGCCCGGCTGATTTTTTGATTTATGGTAGAGATGAGGTCTCGCCGCCCAGGCGGGTCTCGAGCCCGCGGGCTCAGGCAATCCACTCACCTCAGCCTCCCAAAGGCGCGGGATTACAGGCTGAGCCACCGAACCCGGCCCTAAGTGAGCTTTTTTTTTTTGAGTTGGAGTCTCACTCGGTCGCCCAGACTGGAGTGCGGTGGCCAGGAGCCTCGACCCGCTGGGCTCCGGCGATCCTTCCGCCTCAGCCTTCCGAGTAGCCGGAATTACAGGCACGCGCTACCACGCCCGGCTGATTTTTTGATTTATGGTAGAGATGAGGTCTCGCCGCCCAGGCGGGTCTCGAGCCCGCGGGCTCAGGCAATCCACTCACCTCAGCCTCCCAAAGGCGCGGGATTACAGGCTGAGCCACCGAACCCGGCCCTAAGTGAGCTTTTTTTTTTTGAGTTGGAGTCTCACTCGGTCGCCCAGACTGGAGTGCGGTGGCCAGGAGCCTCGACCCGCTGGGCTCCGGCGATCCTTCCGCCTCAGCCTTCCGAGTAGCCGGAATTACAGGCACGCGCTACCACGCCCGGCTGATTTTTTGATTTATGGTAGAGATGAGGTCTCGCCGCCCAGGCGGGTCTCGAGCCCGCGGGCTCAGGCAATCCACTCACCTCAGCCTCCCAAAGGCGCGGGATTACAGGCTGAGCCACCGAACCCGGCCCTAAGTGAGCTTTTTTTTTTTGAGTTGGAGTCTCACTCGGTCGCCCAGACTGGAGTGCGGTGGCCAGGAGCCTCGACCCGCTGGGCTCCGGCGATCCTTCCGCCTCAGCCTTCCGAGTAGCCGGAATTACAGGCACGCGCTACCACGCCCGGCTGATTTTTTGATTTATGGTAGAGATGAGGTCTCGCCGCCCAGGCGGGTCTCGAGCCCGCGGGCTCAGGCAATCCACTCACCTCAGCCTCCCAAAGGCGCGGGATTACAGGCTGAGCCACCGAACCCGGCCCTAAGTGAGCTTTTTTTTTTTGAGTTGGAGTCTCACTCGGTCGCCCAGACTGGAGTGCGGTGGCCAGGAGCCTCGACCCGCTGGGCTCCGGCGATCCTTCCGCCTCAGCCTTCCGAGTAGCCGGAATTACAGGCACGCGCTACCACGCCCGGCTGATTTTTTGATTTATGGTAGAGATGAGGTCTCGCCGCCCAGGCGGGTCTCGAGCCCGCGGGCTCAGGCCATCCGCTCACCTCAGCCTCCCAAGTCGCAGGATGGTAGGCTGAGCCACCGAGCCCGGCTTTGTAAAGCAAAGTTTTAAAAATTGTTACAAGATTTCTCAGGCGGGCAGGCAGGCAGACGAAAGGTCCACACTGTGCACTCCCTTCCCAGCTGAGGAACACGCCTAGGTAGGGGAGGGCTAACCTTGACAGCCCAGTACCCCCCAGCTGCACCCCCACGAGCCCCGGTCCTGGAGTTTCATCCTGCTTCTGGAGTTCTGACGCTGCCTCTGTCGTGGTCTCCAGCCAGTCCTGCCGGTCCCACCTGCAGGACCCCCCACCACTCCTCTTGGTTCTCACGTGCCAAGGGGCTGTCATGGCCAGCTCCCTGCCACCCAGGCCCCTCCACCCTGTGGCCAGGATGACCGATCCTCCTGGAACGCTGAGTCTGACCGACCGGCCACGGTGGCAAGCCCCAACCCCTCCTCTGCCCTGGGGCCGTTGCCTGGCCCCTGCAGGGCCCCTGGTGTTCTGCGGATGCCCCAGCGCTGCCACGGTCCGCTGAACCTCGTTACCCATCTGCTCTTTGCTCTCCTTCCCACTGGAGGGCGCGCCTTCGAGCTGACTGCCTGCTGGCAGGGAGACGGCAGGATGGGGGGAGGGTGCCGGCCGTGCGGCCCTCCAGGCGCAGAAGGGAGGTCACGTGACCTCATCGCCCACCCCGCCCAAGATCCCAGGCAGAGGGGCTCTGGAGCCCCCAGGGATCGCGTTCGCTCCTGGGATCTTTCCTGGCCAGGGACAAGGCAGGTGACAGGGGCGTCAGCAGCCCCTCCCCACCGTGCGTTCAGAGCTGGGGAGAGGCCCGGGGTTCAGCACTGGCTGGGGAGGGCACAGAGTGTGGCGGGGGCACCGAGAGGTCCTGGCTCTCCTTCTGGCCGGGCTTGGCTGTTTCCACACCCCCACCAGCCTCAAGCCGGGCCCTGGTCAGCCC
>NW_007079889.1:0-847 GCF_000164805.1 Carlito syrichta | reverse complement strand
GTGTGTGTGTGTGTGTTTGTGTGTGTGTGTGTGTGTGTGTGTGTGTGTGTGTGTGTGTAGCACTAATATTTCAGTTGGAAATGTTCATCTAGCAGAGTTCTTCTGAGTAGAGCTCAACTGTGTTGGACTCAACCCACAACATTGATTTTCCATGTTCTTATCCCTTCAGCCGAAAAGAATCACGTTAAATCTGTAGGGAATGAAAACTAAACAGCTCTTTACATGAAGGTCCATGTCCTATTACATTTATCTTGTAGGTTAAAATCATTCATTGATCGCTAATCACCTGTGGTTGTTTACACACAACCGCTTCCCTAGATAGCACAAAACCACAAGGAGGATTATACTTACCACAGGAAACAATCAATAAAAAAGGCTCATAATGATCTTCCTGAGAGGAAACTGAAAGATTTTCTTTTTGTGACAGTCTGTATATGTGTGATAGGATTGTCAAAACAGACATAAGGGTTTCCAGCTGGCAGAAAAATGTTTTTAGCATTTGGTTTTCATATCCACTTTTCTTGTCTCACTAAAATAATATTAACAATGAAAAAATCATTTCAAAATTTCTTTTAATAGAGAATTCAGTCTTTTGCATTTTTGCTCAAATAATATGAAGCATGCCTTTTGTCACCTTTGGAATATTACTGGGTGTTTTTGTTTTGCCTTGCTAATGTTTAATGCATCCAATGAAGAGTCTATTTTTATCACCTAAAAGAAGTTGGATGATAGTTTAAGATTCTTAAAAGTGATTCAGTGCATCTTCCATTTAAAAATGATAGCTTGAGCTAGGTCCGGTGTCTCAGCCTGTAATCCCGTGCCTTTGGGAGGCTGAGGTGAGTGGATT
>NW_007079888.1:0-849 GCF_000164805.1 Carlito syrichta | reverse complement strand
CTCCTGGCCTCAAGTAATCCTCCTGCCTCAACCTCCCAAAGTGCTGGGATTATAGGCATGACGCACTGTACCTGGTCATTTTAAAATTTCTAATACTGATACTCTTTCTAAATAATCAGTTTTCAATTTAGACTTAAGAAATAATAAGTACCAGATGATAGCAGTTCTGCCTTCCAGTTTCTGAAAGATATTTTTAGTAGGATAAGTTAGATAACTAATGTAATAGGCATTTTGTGTATCTTAAAGAATACAGGTCACAAGGTAGAAGTACTTACCTGAAATGTAAGACTCAGAACATTTTCTTCGCTTTTTCTGTTAGGTTAAGATACAAATGGTGAACGAAGATATTCATTCACATTTTAGGCAGTTAGGAAGGATAAAGGATTATACATATGTCTCACTGTTTTCCTTTTTTGTAGGCTGTAGAAGATGCCTTTGTACCTGTTATAAAATTTGAATTTGATGGTATTGAAGTAAGTGTTTCATATTTTTCTGACTTTATAATTGAACTGTTTAACCCATAAGCTTGTTTTATTTGTTTGGAAATCAGGCTTAACATAAGTGCATATTCTAAAAAAAACAAATAATCTTTAAATAGTCCCTTACGTTCCTCTCTGTTATGTCTCTTGGCTTTTCACCATAAAAAAATGAATCAACCTCCATCTCTTTTTTTGTAGGGACAGAGTCTTCTTTTGCCCAGGCTGGTTTCAAACTCCTAGCCTTAAGCAATCCACTTGCCTCAGCCTCCCACAGGCATAAGCCACAGGACACCAGCAACCCCCATGAATATTTATTTATTTATTTATTTATTTTTGAGTTGGAGTCTCACTCTGTCACCCAGGCTGGAAT
>NW_007079887.1:32411-35050 GCF_000164805.1 Carlito syrichta | reverse complement strand
TCGAGGGGGCTGCGGGGTCCTGGCGCCGAGCTGGGTCCTGCCATCTGGGCCCCAGCCCGTCGGCGGAGGCCTGGATTCACTGTCCGCTTTGGGCGATGCCCCTGCCCCTTCTCTAGAACCTGCCATGGCTCCCTCTTGCATTCCCCGATGTTGGCCCCAGCGTTCCCCCTTGTGCACCACCAACACGCTTTGAGGCCCGGTCGCCCCCTCCTCCCAGGGCTGGAGCGCCAACTGCGTTCTTCCTCACCGGGGCCACCCCTGCCTGCAAGGCCCGGAGCTCCCCAAGCGTTTGCCCTGTGGTTGGCAGGATGCCCAGAGTAGGGGGTGGGGACTGAGATCTGTGACGGACCCTTCCTCAGTCCCGGAACAGCGTTTCGGGGAGAACCGGGGTGTCAGGCTGACTGGGAGAGACCCCAAGGAGGCCAGGCACGGTGGCTTATGCCTGTCATCCCAGCACTTTGGGAGGCCGAGGCAAGAGGATTGCTTTGAGGCCAGATGTTCAAGACCAGCCTGGGCAACACAGCAAGACCCCATCCCTGCCAAGAAAAGCCTTTCAAAAGAATGAGCAGGGCGTGGTGGTGCCTCGGGAGGCCGAGGCGGAAGGATCGCCTGAGCCCCGGAGGTCGAGGCTGCGGTGAGCCGTGAGCGATGCCACTGCACTCCAGCCTGGGCCACAGAGCGAGACTCCAACTCAAGAAAACAAAGGCTTGGCAGGCTGAGGCGGAAGGATGGCCGCAGCCCAGCGGGTCGAGGCTGCGGCGGCCGGGAGCGGCCACTGCACTCCCGTCTGGGCGACAGAGTGAGACTCCGACTCAAAAAAGAAAGAAAGGGTAGGTGAATTTTCTCTTTCTCTCTCATCTACGTTCTAAGTAAACTCTGCTTGGAAACTTGAAAAGAAAAAAGCACCAACGATCCCAAGAAGTGGCTGGAGGCCGAGTCAGGAGCGTCTCCACACCAAGCCTGGGCAGAATCAGCCCCTCCCGAGCCGGGTCCGCTCCTGCTGGATGGACCGCCGGCCCCTCTCTCGCAGGCCCCAACGTGTCGCTCCAGACGCTTCTCACGGCCCAGCCCCACGGTCCCCCAGCCAGGGCCTGAGCCCAGCGGGGGAGACTCACTGGCCGAAGCTGGAGAGACCCCTGCCCCGCCGGGCGGCCTCCGTCGACCTCCAGCCCCAAGGCCCGGGAAGAAGCCTGCCGGCCAGAATGTGGCCCTCGGTGCGGCCCTGGGCCTCGGCAGTAGAGGGACAGCCAGCCATGAGCCCCTGCCGCCCGGGGCCGCTGCCCAGGCATGTGTGTGCCTGTGTGCGTTCCGGGTGCCGGGGGTGCAGCTGCTAGACCTGTCTGCCCAGAAGAGGTCTCAGGCTCCCTCCCTGTCCTCCCCTCATGCTCCCCACCCGTGTCGCTGACTGTGCACCCGTGGCCACCCGCAGGGCTGATCAGCAGGGATCGGGGTTCGCTCTCATGGGCACGGGTCCGTCCGCCACGTATCCCGTGACTGGGCCCGGGCCCGGCGCACAGCGGATGCTTCAAAGAACGGACATGTGGCCGGGGCAGTGGCTCACGCCTATCACCCCGGCACTCTGGGAGGCCGAGGCTGGAGGATGGCTTGAGGCCGGGAGTTCCAGACCAGCCTGGGCAACATAGCCAGACCTCGTCTCTACAGATGATTTAAAAATGAGGCAGGTGTGGTGGAGTGTGCCCGTAGTCCCAGCTATTCGGGAGGCTGAGGTGGGAGAATGGCGCTGGCCCCTGGCGCTGGGGACGTTCTCTTGGGTGGGCTGTCCTGGGCACGGCGGGGGGGGCACGGCCCTGGCCTCCCCATCCTGTCTCCCCCTCCCCCACAGTGCAATCCCAGCCCTTCACCCCGACACATCCACCCTTGAGAATGCACTCCCCCCCAGAGGAAAGGACAGTGACGCCCCCCCCCAGCATCCCCTGGCTGCCCCGCCTGCCTGGCCTTGGGGGCTTCAGACTCCCTCCAGGTCGCCTGGGACCTGCCGGGATGGGGACTGGGGACAGTGGCAGCAAGTGGCTTCTCGCCCTCCCCTGCCCTGCCGGACCCCTTCCTGGGCCTCCCCTTCGCGGAGGCTCAGTGTGGAGGCCCAGCGGGGCTGGGCCCGGGGTCACCTGAGCCGGCCAGGCGGGGCTGGGCACCTCTAAGGCAGGGCTGGAGCTGGCCCTGAACTCGGGGGTTCCCTACCCGGGCCCGACTCCGCCTTCTGCCCCCCACGGCAGGCGTCACCCCCTGGGGCAGGTGAGAGGTGGCCCTGGCAGAGTCTTGATGGTCCCGCCCAAGGACGCATTTCAGGCCCCCGGGGAGGGCCCGGGGGACAGACCCGGAGCGGCTGCCCTGGAGGGCGGCCCTCGGGGAGGTGGACAGGCAGCCCCAGGACTCCCAACGCGGCTGAAATGTCTCTGCCAAAGTCTCTGTCTCTGTTCCCAGGCTGAGGCAGGAGGATCGTCTGAGCCCAGGAGGCCGAGGCCGCGGCAGCCCCGATCGCGCCAGCCTGGGTGACAGAGGGAGACCCCACTCTGCAAAAAGTAAAAAAAGTAGCTGGGCTCAGTGGCTCAGCCTGTCATCCCGCGCCTTGGGAGGCTGAGGGGAGTGGCTGGCCTGAGCCCGCGGGGTCGAGACCTACC
>NW_007079887.1:32002-32391 GCF_000164805.1 Carlito syrichta | reverse complement strand
TCGCCAGAGCCCGGCGGGTCGAGGCTGCGGTGGCCGGGAGCGACCACTGCACTCCAGTCTGGGCGGCAGAGTGAGACTCCGACTCAAAAAAATAAATAAATAAAAATAAAAAAATAAAAAAGTAGCCAGGCGTGGTGCTTTCTGTCGTCCCAGCTACTCGGGAGGCCAAGGTGGGAGGATGGCCTGAGCCCGAGGTTGAGGCTGTGGTGACCGTGATCGCGCCACCGCACTCCAGCCTGGCCGACAGAGCCCGCCTCGAAGAAGAAAAAATGGGCGTGGGTCCAGCCTGGGTCCGCATGGGGCTCCAGTGGCCAGCCAGGGACAGCAGCCACAGCCCAAGGGGTCGCTGGCGGTGTGAGGGGCCAGGGTAGGTTCACCCTGGGCCCCTG
>NW_007079887.1:30156-31982 GCF_000164805.1 Carlito syrichta | reverse complement strand
GCCAGAGCCCCCGCCCTGCCGCGGGGACCCCGGAGGGAGCCCTTGGCTGGTCGTCCGGCTGTCTCTCCTCCTCTGCTGGAGGCCAGAAGACACCAGGTGGCTCTCTGGCGGCCCGGAGGAGCCTGGTGCCCTGGGGCCACCTGACCTGCACCCTGATGGGGACCTGGACATTATGGACAAAGGGCCCTGGTTCTGCGTTTGTTTAGAGATAGGGTCTCCCTCTGTCACCCAGCCTGGAGTGAACTCCCTGCAGCCTCAACCTACTGGGCTCAGGGGATCCTCCCGCCTCAGCCTCCCAAGTAGCCGGGACTATAGGTGCCACCGCGCCTGGCTAGTTTTCGATTTTTTGTAGAGAAGAGGTCTTGCTATATTGCCCAGGGTGGTCTCGAACTCCTGGGTTCAAGTGAGCCTCCTGCCTCGGTCTCCCAGAGTGCTGGGGTGACAGGCACTCTGGGGTGAAATGCACCCGGGCATTTTCACCTTTTACAGTGATCGTGTCATGTGTCAGAATTGGGACAAGGCAATAAAAATGTAAAAGTGTCAAAGACAGCCGGGTTCGGTGGCTCAGCCGGTCATCCCGGCACTTTGGGAGGGTGAGGCGAGTGGATTGCCTGAGCCCGCGGGTTCGAGACCCGCCCGGGCAACTTGGTGAGGCCTCCTCTCTACAATCAACCAAAAAATTAGCTGGGCATGGTGGCGTGTGCCTGTAGTTCTGGCTCCTTGAAAGGATGAGGCAGGAGGATCACCGGAGCCCAGCGGGTCGACGCTGGGGTGGCCGTGAGCGTGCCCCTGCCCTCCAGCCTGGGCAAAGGAGTGAGACTCCAACTCAAAAGAAAAAAACAAAAAGTCAAAGACAGGCCTGGGTTGCAGGGAGCTCTCGGGGCGTGTTGGCAAGGACTTTTCTGGAGAAAGGAGACAGGGTGGCGGGTCTCCACGACAGGAGACTGTCCTGGGCGACCTGGGACCCGTGTCCTCACAAAAGGGGACTGCAGGCTCAGAGTCAAGGAAAGATGGGAAGAGGCTGCACTGCCAGCTCCAAGGACGGGGGACAGGTCCGAGCCGAGGGGAACGGACACCTCTGGAAACGGGGGAACGGGGTCTCCCTGGAGCCCCCAGAAGGGACAGCCCTGCCCACAGCTTGGCTTGTTGATTGACTGATTGATTTTGAGCTGGGGCCTCACTCTGTCACCCAGGCTGGAGGCACAATCACAGCGACCACAACCTCAACCTCCTGGGGTCAGGCCATGCTCCCGCCTCAGCCTCCCCTCCCCAGTGGCTGGGACTGCAGGTGCCCCCACGCACGGCCCACGGCTGCTTTAGACTTCTGCCCTCCAGAACTGTCAGACAGCGTATTTGCGTGGCTATAACCTCCGTGTCTGTGACAGCTGCAAAACTCTGGCCCAGCCTCGCCCCCGGCTGAGGGACGGGAAGGCCTTTGCGCCCTGCGTCTGCTGTGACAGAGACCGGCAGGCTTCTCCCTGTCTTTTGACAACTGGGCCCATAGACCAGGACGTCAGGTGAACAGCAGGTGGGACCGATGACCGCCCCCACTCCCAGGCCCCGCCGGGACTCCTGGCAGGTGGCCCGTCCTGCCCACGGCCTCCTGGAGGGCCAGAGACGCCCGTGGCCCCCGGGATCGGACCCGCCAGGAATCTGCCTCCGGGGTACGGGTCCAAGTGTTACGGGATGTCCGTGGCCACTCCAGGGTCCGCCTCCCTGAGATGTGACCTACCAGGGTCGTTGCCGTGGGGCCTAGTGCCTGTCCCACGCTGAGGTCAAGACCAGGACCACACAGGCGAGGCGGGGTGGCTCATGCCTGTCATCCC
>NW_007079887.1:27469-29520 GCF_000164805.1 Carlito syrichta | reverse complement strand
GAGGTCAGCAGAGGGACAGCCTCACCCGGGCTGCAAAACACTGCCAGACACACGCCACGTGCGCAGACGGGCCCAGCACGTGACAGAGGCAAGGCGGCCACAGAGGGAAGGGGGCTGGGCCACGGGCCACAGCGGGGAAGGACCTCGGGGACATCGTGTAAGGGAAACCCAGGCACAGGAGGACACACAGGGCGGGACTTCATTTATGTGAAATGTCTAGAACAGGCCAATCCACGGAAACACGGGATGTGGATTCGTGGGTGCCGGGGGCCGGGGAGGGGGTGGGGAGTGATGGCGGATGTTGCGGGTGGGGCTTCTTTTGGGGGCGATGGAATGTTCTGGAATTACACAGAGGTGATGGGGACACGGCTCTGTGAATGTGTGAAATGGCACTGAATTGTACACCTGGAAGGAATGAATTGTATGACCTGTGAATGCCATCTCAATAAAGGGTTTTTTTTTTAGTCCGGGCCTCACTCTGTCATCCAGGCTGGAGTGCAGTGGCACGATCACAGCCACCGCAGCCTCAGCCTCCTGGGCTCAGATGATCCTCCCTTCTCGGCCTCCCAAGTAGCTGGAACGACAGGTGTGCGGGGCTCCCATGCCCAGCTAATTTTTTTTGTTTGTAGGGACAGGGTCTTTTTTATTTTTTTATTTTTTTGAGTTGGAGTCTCACTCTGTCGCCCAGACTGGAGTGCAGTGGCCGCTCCCGGCCACCTCAGCCTCGACTTGCTGTGCTCCGACGATCCTTCAGCCTCAGCCTTCCAAGTAGCTGGAACTACAGGCGCACGCTACCACGCCCGGCTAATTTTTGATTTATTGTAGAGATGAGGTCTCGCCAAGTTGCCCGGGCGGGTCTCGAACCTGCAGGCTCAGGCAATCCACTCCCCTCAGCCTCCCAAGGCGCGGGATTCCAGGCTGAGCCACCGAGCCTGGTGACAGGGTCTTACTGTGTTGCCCAAGCTGGTCTCGAACAATCCTCCTGCCTCGGCCTCCCAAAGTGCTAGGATGACAGGAGTGAGCCAACCCGCCTGGGCCTGGGTGTTTTACCACCAACCCTCAGCACCATGGTAGGCAGCCATCATGCCCGCGACAGGGGGCCAGCTAGCGCCAGGGGGGCATCAACGGTGCTGCCGTCCCTGTTAGCCAAGACCAGAGGTGAAGGAAACACCCTCAGACCCCATGCCCAGGGCGCTTCCTGACCCCTGATGGGTTCGTGAAGAATCTGAGAACTCAGCGAAGAGACCACCCCCAGCAAGCCCACACGGCGGGAGTTGCCAGCCAGCCGCCATGGCCCTGTGCTCCTGGAAAAACACCCACGGCGGGACATGGCATGTCAGACAAAACGTCTGGCAGGGTGCAGTGGCTCACACCTGTCATCCAGCACTCTGGGAGGCCTAGGCGGGAGGATTGCTTGAGGCCAGGAGTTCGAGACCAGCCTGGGCAACATAGCTGGAGACCTGGTCTCTAGAAAACATGCAAAAATGAGCCAGACATGACGGTGCCTGTGGTTCCAGCTCCTTGGGAGGCTGAGGTGGGAGGACTGCTTGAGGCCAAGAAGTCGAGGCTGCAGTAAGCCGGGATTGTGTCACTGCACTCCAGCCCGGGCAAGAGAGCCAGACTCTGTCTCTAAGAAACAAATACATGGCCGGCCTCGGAGGCTCAGCCTGTCCTCCCAGCACTTTGGAGGCCGAGGCGAGTGGATGGCCTGAGCCCGCGGGTTCGAGACCAGCCCAGGCAACTAGGCCAGTCCTCATCTCTACAATAAAATAAAAAAATCCGTCGGGTGCGATCGCGTGTGGGCCTGTAGTTCCGGCTACTCGGAAGGCTGAGGCGGAAGGATCACCGGAGACCAACAGGGTGAGGCTGCGGTGGCCAAGAACGGGCCACTGCACTCCAGTCTGGGCGACAGAGTGAGTCTCCAACTCAAACAAAAAAACAACAAAACAAAAAAAGAAATGAATACATTTGGGGGGGTGGGATTGGCAGTTGAGGGAAAGTGCTAGGGGAAGGAGGGGCATACCTCATCAACACGGGTACCTGCATAATCA
>NW_007079887.1:20444-27005 GCF_000164805.1 Carlito syrichta | reverse complement strand
GCGATCCTTCCACCTCGGCCTTCCAAGGAGCTGGAACTACAGGAACACGCTACCATGCCCGGCTAATTTTTTGATTTATTGTAGAGATGAGGTCTCGCCAAGTTGCCCCGGCGGGTCTCAAACCCGTGGGCTCAGGCAGTCCTCTCACCTCAGCCTCCCAAAGTGCTGGGATTACAGGCATGAGCCACTGCGCCCGGACGATAGGCTGCTTTAAAAAGAAAAAACACACACTGAACTAAAAATTCTGCTAAGTATCATCATCTATAAAACAGTACCTACTGATTTTGGCCACAAAAGATGAATATATTTAATTATTGTCATCTGCAAATATGAATTCCTGCCTCGAAAATGCAGGCAAATCAACTTAAAATTCAGAAAAGAAGCCAGTTTCTAAATCAATTCCGAAATCATGAGATTTCCTATATATACCAGGCTTAACCATTTAAGGAGAGTAAGGGGAAGAAAAGACGTCATGGAAAAGTATCTCCCTCACATTCTCAACCAGAAATCGGTAACTATGTTCTTTAAAAGGCACGTGCAGAGAAGAAATGCTCGGAACAGGCCCATCCACCGAGACAGAGAGTGGATTCAGGGTTGCAAAGGACTGGGGAGGGGTTAGGGAGAGATGGCGATGGGGACGGAGTTACTTTCGGGGGTGATGGAATGTTCTGGAATTTGACAGTTGAGATATTTTGCATAACCTTGTGAATACAGTGTACTAACAACCGCCGAATTGTATACTTTGAGTTGGAATCTCACTATGTTGCCCAGGCTGGAGTGTGGTGGCACACTCATGGTCACCGCAGCCTCAACCTGCTGGGCTCAGGCAATCCTGCCTGGGCCTCCCAAGGAGCTGGGACAACAGGTGTGCGCCACCATGCCCAGCTAATTTTTTTATTTATTGTAGAAACGAGGTCGCGCCATGTTGCCCAGGCTGGTCTTGAACTCCGGGTCTCAGGCAACCTTCTCACTTTAGCCTCCCAAAGTGCTGGGATTATAGGCATGAGACACCGTGCCAGGTCTGAATTGTATATTTCAAAATGTTGAATTTGATAGTATGTGGGTTATATCTCAATTTTAAGATTTCTTGGCTGGGCCTGGTGGCGCCTGTAGCCCCAGCTATTCGGGAGGCTGAGCCAGGAGATTGCTTGATCCCAGGAACTGGAGGCTGCAGTATGCTAGGATCACACCACTGGCCGGGCTCGGTGGCTCAGTCCGTCATCCCAGCACTTTGGGAGGCGGAGGCGAGTGAATTGCCTGAGCCTGCGGGTTCGAGACCAGCCCGGGCAACTTGTCAAGACCTCATCTCTACAATAAATGAAAAAACAAGCTGGGCATAGTAGCGTGCACCTGTAGTTCTGGCTGCTTGGAAGGCTGAGGCGGAAGGATCGCCGGAGCCCAGCACTCCAGCCCGAGCAATGGAGCGAGACTCCAACTCAAAAAAAAAAAAAGATCACGCCCCTGCCCTCCAGCCTGGGCAACAGAACCAGACCTTGTCTCTAAAATAAACAAAAGACCAATAATAGGAGGAATAAAAGAAAAAGTCCGCCAAGCTCAGTGGCTCAGCGTGTAATCCCGCGCCTTTGGGAGGCTGAGGTGAATGGATTGCCTGAGCCCGCGGGTTCGAGACCCACCTGGGCAGCGAGACCTCATCTCTACAATAAATCAGAGGCGTGGTAGCCCGCGCCTGTAATTCTGGCTACTCGGAAGGTGGAGGCGGAAGGATCGCCGGAGCCCAGCGGATCGAGGCTGCGGTGGCCGGGAGCGGCCACTGCGCTCCAGTCTGGGCAACAGAGTGAGACTCCAAGTCAAAAAAAAAAAGAAAAAGTCCGTGTAGAACCTCAGCGTGGCGGAACCGAGGAGGGCCGAGCGCCTTGAGCTCCACCAGAGAGGTGCCCGAAGCCCCCAGGGACCAACCCGCTTCCCGAGGACGACGCTGGCTACACCCTTTCCCCCTCCCTGAATCCACCCAAATCTCACCCAATTCTCAAAGGCAACTTTTTCCCCCAGAACTTGAAGTAATCCTGAAGTTCGTCTGAAGATCTACTGAGGGTCATCAGGGAAATACACAAACAGGCCAGGATCATGCCTTTGGGAGGCCGAGGTAGGAGGATCTCTTGAGGCCTGGGGTTTGAGGCCAGCCTGGGCAACAGAGCAAGACCTCATCTCTATAAAAAAATATATACATATATAATTTTACACAATAATTTATTTATTTTATTTTCTAGTTGGAGTCTCACTCTGTTGTCCAGGAGTGTCAGGCACGTGGATGGCCACCGCAACCCCGACCGGCTGGGCTCTGGCGATCCCTCGGCCTCAGCCTTGCAAGTGGCCTGAACTACAGGCACGCGCCACCACGCCCGGCTAATTTTTTGATTGCTTGTAGAAATGAGGTCTCGCCAAGTTGCCCGGGCAGGTCTCGAACCCGCGGGCTCAGGCCATCCACTCGCCTTGGCCACCCAAAGTGCTGGGATGACAGGCTGAGGCACGGAGCCCAGCCCAATAATTTATTTTTTTTTAACAATTTTTTTTTTTTTTTTTCACAAAAAGCATCAGAAAACCGTGTCAGGAAACGCCCTTCCCTCCCCCACCCCCTACCCCCGCATTTCCGGGCACCTGCACTTTAAAAGGCCTCTACCCCGGGCGGGGTCACTGTGCCCTCTAGGGGCGAGACGCGGCCACACAGCATTATCGGGGCGCTGGCTGGGGCCCAGCCCTGCGGCCTCTGCAGCTCCTTCTGTTGGACTCCCAGGGCCAGGAGCTGCACCCCAAGACGCGAAAGGCCGATCTGACGGTCAGCATGGCCTGTCCTGCAACCCCGACACCCCAGGGAGGGCCCCGAGATTGCCACCCAGCCCCCACATTTTCACACGTATTTCCTAAAGCTCAGGGCAAATTGATTTGTCTGTCACAGAGCTGGCTGGTAACGGCTGGGCCCAGGCCGCCCCAGTCTCCTCCTCTGAACCTTCTGCTCCCGGTGGAAAGCTTTCTCGGCCGGGTGTGTTGGCTCAGCCTGTTATCCCAGCACATTGGGAGGCCGAGGCGAGAGGGTTGCCTGAGCCCAGGGGTTCGAGACCAGCCTGGGCAATTTGGTGAGGCCTCGTCTCTACAATAAATCAAAAAATAAGACAGGCGTGGTGGCGTGCGCCTGTAGTTCCAGCTACCTGGAAGGCTGAGGTGGAAAGACTGCCAGAGCCCAGCACGTCCAGGCTGCGGTGGCCATGGAGGTGGCACTGCACTCCAGCCTGGGTGCAGAGTGAGACTCCAACTAAAAAAAAGAAAGTTTTCTCCTCCATTTTCTTCCACAAACAAGGCAGAGAGTTGCTTACATTTGGAGAGAGCGGAACGTAACGCTCGGCCTAAATAAAAGTAAAAAAACTGGCCTGGCGCAGGGGCTCACACCGTGGGTCATCCCAGTGCTTTGGGAGGCCGAGGCAGGAGGACTGCTTGAGCCCAGGAGTTCGAGACCAGCTTGGACAACAGAGCAAGACCTCATCTCTATAAAAAAACAAAGAAGCAGCCGGGCTTGGTGGCTCAGCCTGTAATCCCGCGCCTTTGGGAGGCTGAGGTGAGTGGATTGCCCGAGCCCGCGGGTTCGAGACCCGCTTGGGCAGCGAGACCTCATCTCTACAATAAGTCAAAAAATCAGCCGGGCGTGGTAGCGCATGCCTGTAATTCTGGCTACTCGGAAGGCTGAGGCGGAAGGATCGCCGGAGCCCAGCAGGTCGAGGCTGCGGTGGCCAGGAGCGGCCACTGCACTCCAGTCTGGGCGACAGAGTGAGACTCCAACTCAAAAAAAAAAAAACAAAAAACAAAGAAGCGAACCAGGTGTGGCAGGCTGGTCTCAAACTCCTGGGCTCGAGCGGTGCTCCTGCCTTGGCCTCCCCAAGTGCTGGGATGACAGGCGGGAGCCGCCGTGCCTGGGTAGGTATTTTCTCTGACAGGCTGTTTCCCACCGTGGGTGTTTTTCTGGGAGTACGGTGCTCAGCTACTTGGAAACCTGATCCCAGGAGGTCGAGGCTGCGGTGGCCGTGAGCATGGCTCTGCCCTCCAGCCTGGGCGACAGAGTGAGACTTTGACCCAGAAAAACACGAAAACCTTGAAACTCGACGCAGGCTTCTTCACCCAGCTTCCTTGGCCCATTTTTCTAGATATTTCTGTCTTGGTGGCCCCAACCTCCTGCCCATGAAACTAAATTCTATCCCCCTACTGTGTGTGTGTTTTCCATTCGGGCTCAAACCCCTGTGACTTCCAAGACGTTCTCGGCCCGAGAACCAAGGCTGCCCTGGACACGCCGTATCCCCAACGACGAGGCGGGAGATCAAAGACCACCAGTGGCTGCAGGCAGCATGACACTGTTTATTCTGATGTCCGCAGGCGGCTCGCGGCGGGTGACGCTCCCACCTCCTCCTGCCATCCGCCAGTGCCCACCTCCCTGCCCCCGCGGGAAGGAGCGCGGGGCGTCCGGGACAGCCTCGTCCCTGGGAGCTGGTGGGGCCGCGGTCGAGGCGGCACCTTCCATCCAACAGCCCCGGTCTTGTGCAGCTGCGAGGCCCGGGCCGGGGTCCCCCGAGCACAGCCCTGCGGTTTCTTTAAGGATCTGGGGCGGGCACCCAGGCCTCGGGCTGGGGCAGGGGCGGCGCGTTAACTGCACTTTGCTGACTTCCTGGCAGACGCTGGGGAGGCAGGGGACGGCCTTTCTCTCTCGTGACCGTCCCAAGCACCCCGGGCGTCCGTGGTACCTGGGTCTGGGACAGTGCCAGGTCGGGGGGAAGGGCCACAGGGGCGAAGGCCACTGACAACCCAGGGGTCGGCCGGGCAGGGTGTGGCTTTCGTGGGTCACGGCCCGTCCCACCCTCCAGGGTCGTGGGGAGACAGCCCGCGGATTTTGGTCCTGTGGCCCTGGGGACCATGGAGGCCACGCAGACAAAGGGCGTCAGGAGGAGGGTCACAGGCACGGAGGGCTTTTCTGGTGGAACTGGAAGATTCCACACGGGAGAGGGGTGCCGGGGGCCATCCCACAGTCATCAGGGAAGGGGAAGGCCCTGCAGGGGCGCACACTAGTTATAGGTAAAAAACAAAAACTTCTTAAAAAAATCTGAAGATGCTTGCACACGGGACTGTATGGAAATGAAACTGCTTAGGACCCGTGAGGGAAGCAGCTGAGCCCTGCGGTGCAGGACGCAGCGCGGACGCCAGGACAGGGCCAGACGTCGGAGGGAAGTGGCGAAGAGGATGACGGGAGCGGGCGGCAGTCCAGGGCAGGCCTGCCAGGGGGACCCGCGGCCCAGAGGCCCGGAACAGGAGCCCAGCCTCTCCCTCCCAGGCGGGCCCGGGCAGAGCCGAGGCCATGGGCGGCCCCGGGCCGGGCCGGCCCTCCCACGAGGTCCAGGCGGGGTGTGGTGGGGCCACCCCAGAAGCCCTCCAGCCTCCTGGAGAAGGGGTGGGTCTGAACACACAGTGGGTTTTCCCGGTGGCTGCAAACGCATGGACTGAAGTTCAGGTCCAGGCCCGTGGGAGGAAGGGTGTCCGGACTGGGGCTCCCAGGACACCGCTTCTGGCCTGGCAGCCCGGTGGGGGCCTGGGGTGGGGTGCAGAGGAGCCTGAGGGGTCTCAGCGTCGTCCTCGTGTCCCCGCAGTCCGGCGTGCCCGGGCGCTGGGCCCGCCGCGCCTAGTGGCACATCCGGGTGGTCATCTCTTTCTGTGAAGGGCAAGCAGGACACTGGTCTCGACGGCTGCTCACAAGCGGGCAGCGGGCTCGCCCGGACCCCCAGACAGAGCCCAACGGGGCGACGCGCGTCTTCCAGAGCAGAGCGACAGTCTAGACGGGCAGGGACTCGACTCGGCCCACCCGCCTCCAAGGCACACACGGACCGGGTTGCCCGTGCCAGGTAAGCGCTATGGACAAAAGCAGGCAGGCTGCCCGGGCCGCAGCGCTCACCCTGCCTTCTACAGGCTTTGAGACACCGGAAGAAGGTTCTGGAAGGCAGCCAGGAAGGAAGAGGAAGATCCTGACTACTGCCTGTAGACTCACCAAGACATCGTCATCGTTATCAACATTTTTTCGAGTCAGAATCTCACTTTCTCTCAGGCTGGAGGGCAGTGGCACCATGGCCGCTCACCGCAGCCTTGGCCTCCTGAGTTCAGGCAATCCTCACCTCAGTCTCCCGAATGGTTGAGACGACAAGCGCCACCCTGCCGGGCTTATTTGAAAGATTTTTGGGGGCCAGGCTCGGTGGCTCAGCCTGTCATCCCAGCGCTTTGGGAGGCTGAGGTGAGTGGATTGCCAGAGCCTGCGGGTTCAAGACCCGCCTGGGCAACTTGGCGAGACCTCGTGCGACAATAAATCAAAAACTAGCCGGGCGTGGTAGCGCGCGCCTGTAGTTCCGGCTCCTTGGAAGGCCGAGGCGGAAGGATCGCCGGAGCCCACAGCGTGCAGGCTGCGGTGGCCGGGCGGTGGCCGGGAGCATGCCACCGCACTCCAGTCCGGGCCACAGAGTGAGACTCCGACTCAAGAAAATAAAATAAAAATAAAAAAGAACAGGCCGAGTGGCCCGGCCT
>NW_007079887.1:17747-20424 GCF_000164805.1 Carlito syrichta | reverse complement strand
GGGGCCGGATGTTCCCTCGGGAGGGGCCCCGCTCCCCTGCCGGCGCCCGCCCCCACCCCCTCACCAGGGGCTCCAGCTCCTTGGCGTCGATGAGGCCGAACTCCCGGACGAAGTAGTAGAAGTGCTTGTAGCAGGTGTTGACGTGCGCCTCGGAGCCCATCTGCGCGATGCGGTCGAAGTGGTGGATGTACACGTGCACGAACACGCGGAACAGCCGCGACAGGATCTTCCGCACCGTCTGCAGGAAGTTCTTGGGGAACGGCGTGCCTGGGGGGGGACGGGGCGTCAGGACCCCGGGGAGCGAGAGGCTCCGCCAGTCGGTTCAGAGAAGGAAAGCGGGTCAGGGGCTCACGCCGGTCATCTCGGCGCTTTGGGAGGCGGAAGCAGGAGAAGTGCTTGAGGCCAGGAGTTCGCGACCGGCCTGAGTAGCAGAGTGAGACCTCATCTCAGGCAAAAATTTCAAGTCCGCTGGGCGTGGTGGCGGGTGCCTGTAGTTCAAGCTGCTTGGGAGGCGGAGGTGGGAGGATCACTTGAGCCCAGGAGCTGGAGGATGCCAGGAGCTGTGACTGCACCACTGCACTTCAGCCTTGGCAACAGGGTGAGACCCCAACTCAAAAAAAAAAAAAGAAAGAAAGAAACCCTAAAAGCAAGAAAAAAATTCTTAAAGTTTTCAGTTCAAACGTTTATCAAAGAAAAACATTAGCCAGGCACATAGGCCCATACCTGTCATCCCAGTGCTTTGGGAGGCGGAGACAAGAGGATCACTTGAGCCCAGGAGTTCAGACCAGCCTGGGCAACATAGCAAGACCCCATCTCTACAAAAATACTAGGAAAAAAAAAAAGAAAAAGAAAAACGCCTGTGGTTTAGGATGAAGTACTGACTTCTCATCAAGAAAGAGACATGCAGCCAGGCTCAGTGGCTCAGCCTGTCATTCCGCGCCTTGGGAGCCTGAGGTGAGTGGATTGCCTGAGCCCGCGGATTCGAGACCCGCCCAAGCAACTTGGCGAGACCTCATCTCTACAATCAATCAAAAAATCAGCCAGGCGTGCTAGTGTGCACCTGTAGTTCCGGCTACTCGGAAGGCTGAGGCGGAAGGATCGCCGGAGCCCAGCAGGTCGAGGCTGCGGTGGCCACAAGTGGCCGCTGCACTCCAGACTGGGTGACAGAGTGAGACTCCGACTCAAAAATAAATAAATAAATAAAAAGAAAGAGACATGCCACTAGACAAGGCACAGCAGCTCGAGCCCATAATCCCAGCACTTTGGAAGGCTGAGGCGAGAGGATTGCCCAAGTCCGTGGGTTCGAAACCAGCCTGGGCTACATGGTGAGACAACCCAGAAGGCTGAGGTGGAAGGACTGCCTGAGCCCAGCAGATTGAGGCTGGGTTGGTCATGAGCATGCCCCTGCACTCTAGCCTGGTAGTTGGAATGAGAATCCAACTCCCAAAAAAAAGGGCAGATGTCATATGTGCAACTGAAGATGGCGACAGCGCGGAATACCTAGCCTCGTGGGGTGGGGGGCGGGGGTCACCCGTGTCTCTGCTAATGGCGTTGTCAGCTGCTAGAAGCTTTCGGCAGGCAGCATCCACCTCGATTTTTGTTTGTTTTTTTCAGAGGCAGGGTCTTGCTCTGTGGCCCAGGTTGGAGTGCAATGGCATGACCAGAGCTCACTGCAGCCTCTAGCTCCTGGCCTCAAGTGATCCTCCTGCCTCAGCCTCCTGAGTAGCTGAGACTACAGGCGCCAGCACTTTGTTTTTGTAAAGATAGGGTCTTACTATGTTGCCCAGGCTGGTGAACTCGTAGGCTCATGCAATCCTGCTGCCTCAGCCTCCCAAAGTGCTGAGATGGCAGGCGTGAGCCACCATGCCCGGCTCAAGGTACATCATAGACTCCGAGCTGGGGGACTGTCCTGCCAAGGGCAGGGTGGTCTTGAAGCATGGAGGGTCTCTATACTGGAGGTTAAAAGATCCGAGAGGCTGTCTAGCGCACACCAGCAGGCATGCTGGCTTGACACCGAGGAACTCTTGGTCTGATGGCGACACCCGCCTCCTCTGTGTTGCTTCCCTCTGAGGGGCATGAGGGTGACGGGAGGGGGCTGAACACAACCAGCTTGGGAGACAGCTCAGAAATGGGAGCCCGAGGGCTTCACCGCCACACTGGCGAGGCCTCACACAGGGTCTCAAGGCCACGGTTGGAGGGGCACACCGGCCCGGCTCCCATCTGTGAGAATAAAGTTTTTTTTTTTTTCTTTGAGTTGGAGTCTCACTCTGTCGCCCAGACTGGAGTGCAGTGGCCACTCCCGGCCACCGCGGCCTCGACCCGCTGGGCTTCGGCGATCCTTCCGCCTCAGCCTTCCGAGTAGCTGGAACTACAGGCGCGCGCTACCACGCCCGGCTAGTCTTTGATTTATTATAGAGACGCGGTCTTGCCAAGTTGCCCAGGCGGGTCTCAAACCCGCGGGCTCAGGCAATCCACTCGTCTTGGCCTCCCAAAGTGCTGGGATGACAGGCTGAGCCGCTGAGCCCAGCCAGTGAATAAAGTTTGGTTGGTACACAGCTGCGCCCTTGGTTTGTTTTGTCGCGACCATGTCATTCCTACCAAAGTGATTTTCCCGTGCTCTTCCCATCAGTGTGCTCCTTGCCAAATTACAAGAATTCACTTTTTTTTTTTTTTTTTT
>NW_007079887.1:15821-17340 GCF_000164805.1 Carlito syrichta | reverse complement strand
AGCCCGCGCCGCCCCTGCCCGCCCTGGAAGCCGCCCGCCGGCCCGCCTCACCCACGCTGGTGGGGAAGACCTCCTCGTCGTTGATCTGCGCCTCCACCCAGTCCATGAGCAGGTCCATGTAGCGGGGCGCGGACAGCGCCGTGGGCTTCCGGAACTTGTGCTCGTCCTGCCAGCGGTACTCGTACTTGGGGCCGCCCGACATGACGGGGCAGGACTGCTCGGTGCAGCCGTCGCTGATGGTGCCGTAGATGAGGTTGATGCGGTTGAAGAAGTCCACCACGTGCACGGCCACCCAGTCGTGCAGGTCCTCGCCCGGCGGCAGCTGCACCGCCAGCCGCAGGTCCAGCCCCGCGTTCAGCGACGCCTGCGCCCGCTTGTGCAGCTCGAAGCGCTGGGTGCCCGGCTCGAACTTGCGCTTGGGCCGGAACGTCTTGTCCTTGTTGAAGACTTGCTTCAGGAAGGGGCCAGACATGGCAGCGGCGCCCTCCTGCTCCCGGGCGGGGCGGCTCACGGAGGGCTCACCGGGCGGCCAGGCCGCGACTCCCCGGGGATCTGAAACACACAGACAGGAGTGAAAACGGGCACAGACCTTCCCAGACACTCCGCTTCAGAGGCAGAAGTGTCCGGATTCAGACTGTTCCCTGGGACTTGCAGCCGTAAGGCATTTCAGGCCGGGTGCGGTGGCGCACGCCTGTAATCCCAGCACTTTGGGAGGCTGAGAAGGGAGGATCACTCGAGGCCAGGATGTCAAGACCAGCCTGGACACATACTAGGATGCCAGCTCTACAAAGAGTTAAAAACTAGCTGGGTGTGGTGGCATCTGTAATCCCAGCTGCTCAGGAGGCCAAGGCGGGAGGACTGCTTGAGCCCAGGATTTCGAGACCAGCCTTGGCAACATAGCAAGACTTCCCTCTCTACAAGTAACAACAATAATAATATCTCAGCCGGGCTCGGAGGCTCGCCTGTCATCCCGCGCCTTGGGAGGCTGAGGTGAGTGGATTGCCTGAGCCTGCGGGTTCGAGGCCCGCCTGGGCAGCAAGACCTCCTCTCTACAATAAATCAAAAATCACCCGAGCGTGGTAGCGCGCGCCTGCAGTTCCGGCTACTCGGAAGGCTGAGGCGGAAGGATCGCCGGAGCCCAGCGGGTCGAGGCCGTGGTGGCCGGGAGCGGCCGCTGCCCTCCAGTCCGGGCGACAGAGTGAGACTCCGACTCAAAAACAATAAAATAAAATAAAATAAAACAATAATATCTAACTGCCTCATACGCTGCAGGGTAGAAGACCATCTCTGATTTACAGAGCAGGAAACTGAGGGGCTGGGTGTGGTGGCTCACACAGGCAAGAGAGGATTGCTTGAGGCCAGGAGTTCGAGTCCAGCCTGGGCAACACAGCAAGACCCCGTCTCTACACACACACACACACAAATTTTTTTTTGAGTTGGAGTCTCACTCTGTCGCCCAGACTGGAGTGCAGTGGCCGGTCCAGGCCACCGCAGCCTCGACCTGGGGGGCTCCGGCGAT
>NW_007079887.1:11624-15801 GCF_000164805.1 Carlito syrichta | reverse complement strand
CCTCAGCCTTCCAAGTAGCCGGAATTACAGGCATGTGCTACCACGCCTGGCTAATTTTTGGTTTATTATAGAGATGAGGTCTCACCAAGTTGCCCAGGCGGGTCTTGAACCCACGGGCTCAGGCAATCCACCTCAGCCTTCCAAAGTGCGGGATTACAGGCTGAGCCACCGAGCCCAGCTAGGCTAATTTTTGATTGATTGTGGAGACGAAGTCTCGCCAGGTTGCCCGGGCCGGTCTCGAACCCATGGCCTCAGGCCATCCACTCACCTCAGCCTCCCAAAGTGCGGGATGACAGGCTGAGCCCCCGAGCCCGGCCTCCACACAAACTTTTAAAAAGGAGTTTCGCCAGTAGGGTGCCCGTCCCCCGGCACACACGGCCGCCATGTGGCATGGCCCAACTGCCGCCAAGCAGAGGGCGACGAGAGCCAGGCCCCGAGGGACCCAGAGCGCTGTGTCCTTCCCTGGGCCTGACTCGGGCCTGGACGGCGCTCCAAGGTGCTTTGCTGTACGCGTGTGCGGCATGCTGACACGCCAGGGTTCGGGGTGACCCCAGCAGGCTGGCCGTGGCCTGTACACAGGGAGGTCCACGTGCTGTTGCCTGAGTGGCACCGAGACAAGGCCATCTTGGACGACCCGGGTGGGCCCTGAATCCAGGGACGATGGCAATGACAGGAGAGGAGAGACGACACAGGGGAGACGCCACCCAAGGAGCCCTGAGGAGGCTGAGGAGGGCCGGAGGGCACCAAGGAGGGCCAAGGATTGCCAAGGATGTCCAAGATGGCCGGCCCACCAGAAGCCAGGAGGGCCTGGACAGAGCCTCCTTCCGCCTGCGAGGACACCCTGCCCACAGCGTTGCCACTGTGTCTTCTTCCCTGTGACTGTGTCCGAGTCACCCGCCATCAGATCAGGGCTCCCAGCTGACTGTGAGCTTCACTTCATGACATCTGCAAAGCCCCAGCTGGTGAGGGCCAGGTGAGGCCACAGGGTGAAGAACTTTGTGAACAGGAGACTTGGGGGACACCCAGGACACATCTAGGCAGGGCAGGCCCCAGGGGCTGGTCCCAATCTCGCCCGTGCCGAAGCCACGACTCGCCAGGACCTGCTGGCTGCTCTCGGCCACCCCGGTCCCCGTCTGCCTCTCCTGAGCCTCTTCTTCGTGGAGTGGGGACAGGGACAGGTCCGCCCCACAGTGGGCGGTGAAATAAGCCCCACGTGGCTCCCGCCCACAGCGCAGCCCTGCCTCACCTCCCCTGCACTGTCACTGCCAGGGCGATGGCACCGTGGCAGACCCGGGGTGGCCGCCGAGCCCACCCTTCTCGACGCACGCGCCCTCCTGAGAGCAGGGACTTGGCTGTGACAGAGAGGAAAGACGCCTGTGAGGCCTCTGGGCGGGGCAGGGTGGGGTGGCCACCAACACAAGAGGAAGTGCCGAAACGGGAAGTCACAGAGGGGGCAGGGGAGCGAGGGCGCCTGTCCCCGCCAGAGCTGGCAGTCCTGCTGTCCTGGGGGGGTGACACGCACCCCGGCGTACGGTCAACAGCCATTCATAACGCCGTGACAAGCCCCAGCAGGCTGCTGTTTTTCCTTAAATGGCCGGAGTTGGCGTCTTTTCCTGTGACCAACCAGTCCTGCCCTGTCCCATCTCTCAAGGCCCAGCTCGGGGCTGGAGGAGTCACCTGCGGCTGCTGTGCCAAGTCACCACAAACGTAAGGGCTCAGACAACACGGATGGATCATTAGGAAGCTCTTTTTCTTTTCTGAATTGGAGTCTCACTCCATCGCCCAGGCTGGAGTGCAGGGGCACGCTCACGTCCACTGCAGCCTCGACCTGCTGGGCTCAGGCGATCCTTCCACCTCAGCCTCCCAAGTAGCTGGAACTGCAGGCGCGCACCACCACGCCTGGATAATTTTTTTGCTTTATTGGAGAGGTGAGGCTTCCCCAAGTTGCCCAGGCTGGTCTAGAACCCCTGGACTCGGGCAATCTTCTCACCTCCACCTCCAGAAGTGCTGGGATTACAGGTGTGAGCCACAGCGCCCAGCCCACCATCAGGAAGTTCGCCGCCTGGCCAACATAGTGCATATACAGGGAGCTGGGAGGACCCAGGTCCACGGTGACCAGAAAGGCCTGACCGTCCCCAGAGCCATCAGGGGCCTGTGGCTGCCGCTCTTCCAGCCACCTGGACTCACACGCGAATGGGCGGCTCACACTTCACACTGTCTTCACTTTACAGAGGCGAAAACCGGGGCCCAGCCGGGTCTTTTCAGCACTGTGGATTCTGGGGTGTTCTGGGCCCTGCAGGGGGCACGGCATCCCGGCCTCTGCCCCTCCATGCCAGGAGCACCCCAGGCGTGACGCACCACACGTCCCCGGCATCGCCCCGAGACTCCTGGGGGCAGAATCGCCCCGAGTCAGACCCCCGAGTTAGGGGACTCCCCAGACCCCCAAGAGCCTCTTGTCCCAGGACCCGGGAGGCTGCACACACGCAGAGCCACACACAGAGGGAGAGGAGGGCGTCCCAGGAACTGGGTCCCCTGGTCTACACCGCCTGCTCCCTCAAGATTGATTCTGAGGTCTGGTGCGAGCAGAAAGCAGACTTGACATTTATCTTTTCCAGATACCGAACTCAGGGCCTCCCTCGAGCAGCGCGGACATCAGGGCCGGGTCATTCCCTGGGGGGGCACCCTGAGCCCTGCAGGGTGTCAGCAAGGTCCCCGGCCTCCAGCCTTTCCATGCCAGGGCACCCACGCCCCTCCCCAGACGCTGCCTGGGGTGACACCACAGATCGCCGGTGAGACCCGTGGGGCAGGAGATGACGCTGACTCTTGTTTTGTTCGTTCGTTTGTTTCTGAGTTGGAGTCTCACTCGGTTACCTGGGCTGGAGTGCATGGCACGCTCACGGCCGCTGCAGCCTCTATCTCCTGGGCTCAGGCGATCCTTCTGCCTCAGCCTCCCAAGGAGCTGGAACTACAGGTGCGTGCCACCACACCCAGCTAATAATTATTTTTTATTTATTGTAGAGATGAGGTCTTGCCAAGCTGCCCAGGCTGGTTTTGAACCTCTGAGCTCAGATAATCCTCTCGCCTTCGCCTCCCAAAGTGCCGGATGACAGGTGTGAGCCACCACACCTGGTGGCACTGACTCTTATGTTGTCACTGCCAGCCACATGGCTGGGAGGATGGACCACAGTGTGAGTCCAGGACTCCAGATGAAGCCGCTGCTCCCTCCTCCCACACGTGACCCCCAACATGCCAGCTCTGGGATGCGGCTGCACCCTCTGGTCCCCAGTCACCAACCCGTACCGCCAGGGCCAGGGCTGCGTGGCCACGCGTCTTCCCACGCTGGGCACTGAGCCGTGTGGATGCTCCGTGGCCCGAGTCCAGGGGTGACTGAGACCCCAGCACCCGCCAGGTCCCCTGTCCGCTGGCCATGGAGGGAGCCACCCTGCAGCCCAGATCAGACCCGCCCTGGAAGTGCCAGGCTCTAAGAGGCCACCGTGTGCTTGTCCCGTCACCAGGGCTGGCAGCCAGGGCACTCCCACTGGGGCAGAGCAAGGGGGAGCCCAGGTGGGGACCCCATGGCCCTTCACCTGCAACTGCCGACCACCCAAGCGCTCTGCAAACCAGAGCTGCCCTCAGGTGTCCAGTTCAAGGTTGAAAAAACAAACCCTCACACCTGTCATCCCAGCTTCTCAGGAGGCTGAGGAGGGAGAATCGCTTGAGCCCAGGAGGTCAAGACCAACCTGGGCAACACAGCAAGACCCCGACTCGACAAAAAATTTAAAAGTGAACTGGTCACCGGGCATGGTGACATGTGCCTGTAGTTCTAGCTACTTGGAAGGCAGAGGCGGAAGGATCGCCTAAGCCCAGCAGGTCGAGGCTGGGGTGGCTGTGAGCGTGCCACTGCACTCCAGCCTCAGCGACAGAGTGAGACTCCCACGCAAAAAAAGAAGAGCTGAGCCGGGCTCGGTGGCTCAGCCTGTAATCCTAGTGCTTTGGGAGGCCGAGGTGAGTGGACTGCCTGAGCCCGCGGGTTTGAGACCTGCCTGGGCAACCTGGCGAGACCTCATCTCTACAATAAATCAAAAAAACCTAGCCGGGCGTGGTAGCACGCGCCTGTAGTTCCGGCTACCGGGAAGGCTGAGGCGGAAGGATCGCCAGAGCCCAGCAGGTCGAGGCT
>NW_007079887.1:7023-11166 GCF_000164805.1 Carlito syrichta | reverse complement strand
GCCTCCCTAAGGCGCGGGATTACAGGCTGAGCCACCGAGCCCGGCCAGACGCCACCTCTTAAGCAAAAAAAAAAACAACCAAGAACTCCCCTACGGAAATGGGAAAGTGAGCCCCAAGCCCACACCTACCCGAGCCCGTCCCAGGCATAGGGGGACATTCCGCCACACACAAACGGCCTCCATTTCCAAGCGCCCGTCCGCATGGGGTGCGTGGGAGCCTCACTTTTTCCAGGAGGAAACGAAGTGAGGGGACAAGGCGTGTCCCGGCCGGTCCTGGGCCCTGCCTCACTCCTGCACTGGCATCCACCCGCAGCCAACTCTCACCCCGGAAATCAACACCAAGGCAAGCCCAGCCCTGGGGCCCGGGGCAGCCTCTGAGGCCTCAGGGACTTTCTGGCACCAGCTTTGGGGACCGAGCCTCCAGGGAGGCCACCGGACAGGGCCAGCAGGGCAGGGGCCAGTGTTGAGGCCCGAGCCGACCTCCAGCCTCAGGAGGAGACACCCCCTGGGCTGGGCCTCAGGGAGAAGGTGACCGTCCCCTGGGCCCCGGCTTGTCTTTTTCCACGTGTTCATGCCTGCTGGCTGGCACCGGTCTAGCAACCGGGCAAGGTGGCCCGAGGGGCCTGCAAGGTCCCTGCCCATTTCCATCTCCTCTCAGAAGTGGGAGGCCTTTTTTTTTTTGAGTGGGAGTCTCGCTCTGTCGCCCAGACTGGAGTGCAGTGGCCGCTCCCGGCCACTGCAGCCTCGACCTGCTGGGCTCTGGCGATCCTTCCGCCTCAGCCTTCCGAGTAGCCGGAACTACAGGCACGCACCACCACGCCCAGCTGATTTTTTGATTTTTGTAGAGACAAGGTCTCACCGTGTTGCCCAGGCTGGTCTCGAACCCAGGGCTCAGGCAATCCTCTTGCCTCGGTCTCCCAAAGTGCTGGGATTATAGCTTTGAGCCACTGTGCCCGGCCAGGAGGCCTTTTTTTAAGTGGAAGTAATTATTTTCTGAAAAACCTGCTGGACAGGCAGAGCCGCTATCACGAGCAACCTTTTTTTTCTGTTTCAGAGACAGGGTCTGGCTCTGTGGCCCAGGCTGGAGCACAGTGGTGCGATCATAGCTCACTGTGGCCATGACATCCCGCCTCAGCCTCCCAAAGTGCTGGGATTTCAGGCATGAGCCACTGCACCCAGCTCACTTCCTCATTATTGTAGAGATAGGGTCTCACTATGTTGCCCAGGCTAGCTTCAAGCGATCCTCCCACCTCAGCCTCCCAAAGTGCTGGGACTTCAGGCGTGAGCCACCACGCCCGACCAAGCCAATAGTTTTCCACCAGGAAGACACATGCGCCCCTAAGCCCCGGGGGTGACAGGCTGCAGTTCCCCACTGAAAGGGAGGCCAGGACGGTCGGGTGGCGTCCTCCCCAGGCTCCCCGCATTTCGTTACCGCTCTGCGTCCTCCTCTCTGCTTTCTCAGAATCCGCCCAGGTCGTGTGGGGTAAGTGAGGCCGAGGCGAGCTTCTCGGAATTCAGGGCCGGCCGGCCGGCCTGGCTGCCTGGTCTTTCCACGGACTCAACGCGAGTGGCCAGGAACGTTCCAGAGGAACGGCGGGAAGACAGCAGCTGCTCCTCTCAACACGCCACCCTTTCTTTTCTGAAAACAAAACAGGGCACGACTCAGGTCCAGGCAGCGGAGGATGGCTGTGACCCCTCCCGCGGAGGTGCACCGGCCCAGAGCCACCCACTTCCTTCCGGAGGCTCCCACATCCTGCCACGGTCTTGAGGCCCGCAGCCCCGGGGCGTGGGAGGAGCTGGAGATCAGGTATTGGGTCCCTGTGTGCTAGCTCAGTGCGCAACACTGGCTCCCGGCCTGGCAGTCCTGTATTTGGCTGGAAAATGTCGCAGCCCAGAATCTGTCCTGTTAAAAAAAGGCAGCATCGGGCCGGGTTCGGCAGCTCAGCCTGTCATCCCAGCACTTTGGGAGGCCGAAGCCAGTGGATTGCCTGAGCCCACAGGCTCCAGACCAACCCGGGCAACTTGGCACGACCTTGTCTCTACCATCGACCAAAAATGAGCTGGGCGTTGTCGCGCGTGCCTGTAGCTCTGGCTCCTTGGAAGGCTGAGGCGGAAGGGTCGCCGGAGCCCAGCAGGGCGACGCTGGGGTGGCCGTGAGTGTGCCACTGCCCTCCAGCCTAGGCGACAGAGTGAGACTCCAACTCAAAAAAAAAAAAAAAGGCCGGGCTCAGTGGCTCATGCTTATAATCCCAGCACTTTGGGGGGCCAAGGTGGATGGACTGCTTGAACACAAAAGCAAGCCAAAATCGCACCACTGCACTCCAGCCTGGGCAACAGAGTGAGACCCTCTCACAAACGTACAAAAAAGGCAGCACCCAGGCTGGGCACGGTGGCTCACAACTGTCATCCCAGCACTTTGGGAGGCCAGCCTGGGCGACACAGCAGGACCTCATGTCTAGAAAGTAAATTAATTTCTCTAACAAAAGACAGCACCCAGAGAAGCCTTCCATAGTCTGGATGTTTATTTTCAGATGCTGCAGTTGCTCCTGGTGCAGGAGGGCCTCCCTGGCTCCCATGGGACACACGGACACACAGTGGCCAGTCCCCAGTCACCGCGTGTGTCCTGGCACTGTCTGGCGCATCTGTCCCCGTTGGCTGCGCGAGGTTACCCACAGGAAGGCAGACAGGAGGAGGTGGCCCGCGGAGGCCATGTAAGCCGGGCACTGTTGAGGGCGGACATGTTTTCCTTTTCTGGTTTTTTTTTTTTTGAGTCAGAGTCTCACTCCATGGCCCAGGCTGGAGGGCAGAGGCATCCTCACCGCCACCCCAGTGCCAACCTGCTGGGCTCCTGCGATCCTTCCGCCCCAGCCTTCCAAGTAGCCGGAACTACAGGCGCGTGCTACCATGCCTGGCTCATATTTGATTTATTGTAGAGACGCGGTCTCCCAAGTTGCCCGGGCTGGTCTGGAACCCCTGAGCTCAGGCAATTCTCTCATCTCAGCCTCCCAAAGTGGTGGGATTACAGGCGTGAGCCACCGCACCAGGCCATGTTTTCCTTAGCTCTCCCGATAATCTTGAGACTGACAGATGACTCACAAGCCACGAACGTCAACCTTTAGAGTGCAGGGAGTGGCTCTTAGCATGTTGAGAGCTGTGCAGCCTCTATCTGATTCAAGAACATTTCTTTTTTATTTTTTTGAGTTGGGGTTTCACCCTGCTGCCAAAGCCAAAGCACTGTGGCACAATCACGGCTCACTGCGGCCTCGACCTCCTGGGCTCAGACAATCCTCCCTTTTCAGCCTCTGAGCAGCTAGGACTAAAGTCGCACACCATCATGCCCAGCTAATTTTTTTATTTTTCTAGAGACGAGGTCTCGCTATGTTGCCCAGGCTGGTCTCGAACTCATGGGATCGAGCGATTGTCCTGCCTCGGCCTCCCAGAGTGCTGAGATGATAGGCGTGAGCCACTATGCCCGGCCGATTCCCCTGTGGTGGGCTGAATTGTGCCCCCCAAAAGACAGGTTCGTGTCTCAACCCTGGCCCTCTGGGATGGGCCTGTATCGGGAAACAGGGCCTCTGCAGATGCAACTAATAAGACGAGGCCGTGCTGGCGTCAGTGGCCTTCTAAGGGGACAGGAGTGCTGAACCCGGACACAGGGGCAGCTGTGTGGAGATGGAAGCAGAGATGGGCGCAACAGGCACGCAGGCCCAGGAGGCCCGGAGCTCTGGAGCTGGGGAAGCAGGACCCTCCCCCGGGGCCTTTGAGGGCCGGAGTCAAGGCAGGGGCGGACGTGGGATCGGAGCCTCGTTTCACACTTCTCTGTTTTTGAGTCGGAGTCTCCCTCGGTCGCCCAGGCAGGAGGGCAGTGGCCGCTCCCAGCCACCCCAGCCTCGACCTGCTGGGCACCGGCAATCCTCCTGCCTCGGTCTTCCAAGGAGCTGGAACTGTAGGCGCATGTTACTTGCGTCCGGCTAATTTTTTATTTTATTGTATAGACAAGGTCTCGCCAAATTGCCCAGGCTGGCCTGGAACCCGTGGGCTCAGGCAATCCACTCATCTCGGCCTCCCAAAGTGCTGGAATCACAGGCTGAGCCACTGAGCCCGGCCCTGGTTTCCCACTTCTTCTTTTTTTTTTTTTTTTTT
>NW_007079887.1:5357-7003 GCF_000164805.1 Carlito syrichta | reverse complement strand
TTTTTTGAGTTGGAGTCTCACTCTGTCACCCACCCAGACTGGAGTGCAGTGGCCGCTCCCAGCCACCGCCGCCTCATCCTGCTGGGCTCTGGCGAGCCTTCCAAGTAACTGGAACTATAGGCATGCACTACCACGCCCAGCTAATTTTTGATTTATTGTAGAGATGGGGTCTCATCAAGTTGCCCAGGCGGGTCTTGAACCCGAGGGCTCAGGCAATCCACTCACCGCAGCCTCCCAAAGTGCTGGGATGACAGGCTGAGCCACCGAGCCTGGCCGGTTTCCCACTTCTAAGGTCTCCGCTCTACCCGACAAAGAAAGAAGACCTGGGTGTAGACAGACTGCAGTGGTCATGCTGCACCTTGCAGAAGAACTCTGAGGTTGTCTCCCTTTGCCTCAGTTTACCACAGGGGCAAATAAAAGTACACTTGAGGTCAGGTGCAGAGGTTGAGGCAGGAGGACTGCTTGAGCCCAGGAGCCCAAGACCAGCCTGGACAACATAGCAAGACCCCATCTCTACAATGTTAAAAAAAATAAAAAATAAAAATAAATTGGTACAATCATGAAAAAATAAGAGTGAACTTGATATTAGACTAAACTGGCCAGGAACATTTTAAAAAATCAAATAAAGATGAACTATCATTTCCTCTGGAAATGAGATTCAAGGTGAGATTACCTCTGGGAATTTTTATGATAAATTTACATTTAAGGCTGGAAGCAGTGGCTCATGCCTGTAAAATCCCAGCACTTTGGGAGGCAGAGGCAGGAGAATGCCTGAGCCCAGGAGCTTGAGGCCAGCCTGGACAACACAATGAGACCCTGTGTCTACGAAAAAATAAAAAAATAAGCCGGGTGTGGTGGCACCTGTAGTCCCAGCTAATGGAGAGGGTAAGGAAGGAAGTTCGCCTGAGCCCAGGAAGTTGCGGCTACGGAGAGCTGTGATCGTGCCACTGCACCCCAGCTGGGCAACGGAGCGAGACCCCAACTCGAAAAAAAATTTTTTTGACAAGACGCGTCGGCTGGGGACGGTTACAGAGAAATGAGAGACGTCCCGATGCCTGTGGTGCCCCTAACAGGGCCACTTCCTCCTTCCCAGAACTCAGCCCGAGAGACACCACGCAAGGGTGGGCTCCCCAAGAGACCCGAAGCCAAGACGGGAGGCCCCGGGGAGAGGCCCCAACTCCATTCGTGCTCTCCCCGCTCCTGCTGGGGAAGCCGACCTGGCGTGGCCTTCACGACCTTTTCTTTTTTTTTTTTTCTTTCTTTCTTTTATTTTTTTGAGTTGGAGTCTCACTGTCGCCCAGACTGGAGTGCAGTGGCCGCTCCCGGCCACCGCAGCCTCGACCTGCTGGGCTCCGGCGATCCTGCCGCCTCAGCCTTCTGAGCAGCCGGAACTACAGGCGCGCGCTACCCAGCCCGACTGATTTTTCGATTTATTGTAGAGATGAGGTCTCGTCAAGTTGCCCAGGCGGGTCTCAAACCTGGGGGATCAGGCAATACCCTCGCCTCAGTCTCCCAAAGTGCTGGGATGACAGGCTGAGCCACCCCGCCTGGCCTGGTCTTTTCTTTTTCTTTGAGTTGGAGTCTTACTCCGTCGCCCAGACTGGAGTGCAGTGGTGGCTCCCCGCCACCGCAGCCCCGACCCGCCG
>NW_007079887.1:1752-5123 GCF_000164805.1 Carlito syrichta | reverse complement strand
GAACCCGCGGGCTCCGGCAATCCACTCACTTCAGCCTCCCAAGGCGCGGGATTACAGGCTGAGCCACCGAGCCCGGCTCTTCACGGCCTTTTCCTCGGACCTCTGCAGATGAGAGCGGGGGCGGGCGGGGAAGGAACGGGCTGTGACCCACCAGTGGGAGCCAGGGTCCACAGGCGTCCTGCTTCCCTCCTGGCTGCTGCAGAGCTGTCGGCCAGCTGGGCATGGAGGCCAGGGCGGGAGGATTGCCTGGGCCCAGGGGTCCGAGACTAGCTTGGGCAACTTGGCGAGACTTCATCTCTACAATAAACCAAAAAACTAGCCAGGGGTGGTGGCATCTGTCATCCCAGCTACTCGGGAGGCTGAGGTGAGAGGATCGCCTGAGCCCAGCAGGTCAAGGCTGCAGTAGCCGTGAGCGTGCCCCTGCACTCCAGCCTGGGCGACAGTGAGACCCCGGCTCAAAAAAAAAAAAGAGAGTTTTGACTCGCCAGTGTCCTTCCTAGCCGAAGCGTGGTTGGCAGAGACACTGACACGTCTCCCACTGACCCAGGGACTAACACGGGTGGTGCCCCCGTGTGAGGCTGGGGAGGCCGGTTGGAAGTGGCCACTGTGTCTCCTGCCCGGGAATCGGGACAGTTCTAGACTTTCCTGCGCGGCTGCGCTGTGGGCTGTCACCGTTGCTAACAGACAGGCCTGGCCCTTGCAGGCCTGTGGACAGTCGTGTTCCTGAAATCCATCCCTTCCCACCGGGCACAGCGGGAAGTTGAGGTCGGCTGCCCGGCCCGAGGGCGCACGGCTAGCGGGACAGGAGTCCAGGCTTGAAACGGATCTGGAGACTCCAAAGCCAGCGCACCTTCGGCCAGACCAGAGTCTCCAGCCTGGGCCCTGTGGACGTCAGGGCCGGGTCGTCCTCTGGGGGGTGGTCTGGGCCCTGCGGGGTGTGAGCAACGTCCCCGCCTCCACCCCCAGTCGCGACACCAAGTGTCCCTTGACATCCCCAGTGTCCCCTGGAGGCAGAATCTCCCCGGGGAGACCCCAGCTAGATCAGCAGCACCTTCCTGCCCTACAGGGGACTCCGCTGACAGCTCCCAGGGCCCCGACATCCGGCCCGTCCGGGCCCAGCCGAGCCCCATCGCCGGGTGACTTGGGCCCAGGGATCCCCCAGCAGCCCAGGCGCTCCTGAAGCCAGCATCGTGGCCAGGACAGACCTGCCAGCATGACAGCTCTGTCCAAATTCTGGAGGGCACTTGGGCCTCGCCCCTGCCCGGTACCTCCAGCAGCGGTGTCCCAGACTTCAGCGGGGCATACCCACCACCACTTTCCTTTTCTCCTGGTCTTGCCTGGTGGCCTGGGGGGCACCAGGGACTGAGTCTGGGCCAGACCACCCGGCGTCTCAGTTGCCCCCCGCATGCCTGAGCCCTGGGACAATTCTGTCCCTCGCAGCGATGTCTGGGGACATCTGTGGTGTCACGACTGTGGGTGCTCATGGTGTGGGGAGGACGGAGGCCAGGGGCAGCCCCCCAGAGGACAACCCGGCCCCGATGTCCAGGGGTAGACCCTGGCCCAAGCCTCACATAGGAACTAAGTCACGGCACGGTGAGTGCAAAACACATGCTGTTTTAAGATGGTTTTTACATTAAAAAAGGAAACACAAGCTCTGCAGCAAAACCAGACAAACCCTCCACTGGGGGGACAAAATCCCGAGACCAAATGACCCTGACCGGTGCGGGCGTGCCCCCACAGGACCCCCATCTGGTCGGTGGGCTGGGCCACACCGTATCCTACAGACCCCACCCCAGCCCACCTGGCTGCAAAGAAGAGCCCCAGACCCAGCCAAGCCTCCCCACAGTGAGACCCCCAACCCTCACGGAATCCAGCACTTTGGGAGGCCGAGGCGTGAGGATCACCTGAGCCCAAGGGTTTGACACCAGCCTGGCAACACAGCGAAGTCACGCCTCTACAGTGTTAAAAATACTGATAAGGTGGTACAATCATGAAAAAACAAGAATGAACTTGATATTAGACTAAGCGGGCCAGGAACATTTTTTTTAAAAATAGGAATAAGCCATCACTTTACCTGAAAATAAGATTCAAGGTGAGATTACCTCTGAGAATCTTTATGATAAATTCACATTTAAGGGGGAGCGTGGTGGCTCACGCTGGTAAAATCCCAGCACTTAGGGAGGCAGAGGCAGGAGGATCGCCTGAGCCCAGGACTTTGAGACCTGCCTGGGAAACAGACTCCATCTCTACCAGAAGACAAAAAACAAGCTGGCCTTGGCGGTACCCGTAGTCCTAGCTACTGGGGTGGCTGAGGAGGGAGGCTCACCTGAGCCCAGGAAGCTGAGGCGTGGCGAGCCATGGTCGTGCCACTGCACTCCAGCCTAGGCAGCAGAGCAAGACCCCAACTCAAAAAGAAAAACGAAAGACGAAAAGCTGCATGTAGCTTTCCTGGTCGGAGAAGCTAAGAAGAGACATACAGACGATCGGGTGTGATGCAAAGGAAAGGAGGCCGGGCTCCTTCCTCCTTCCGGAAGGCATCCCCAGGAAAGTCCCCAGGGAAACCGAAGGCCCTATCTCTGGTGTGCCCAAGGGCACATTTGGGCCCAGGCCACCCACTATGTTCCAGAACCAGACCCGTCCCAGATGCTTCTCTCTGGTCCAGCCCCTTGAACTAAGTTCCAGGAAAGCAGGGACCGAGCTCCCCGCAGGAATGGCTAGAACTTCCCAGAGGACAAGCCCAGGCTCTCAGTGGGCGGGTGGGGCTTTCCCACAGTCTCCAGCCTCTGGGGCCTGGAGGCGGGGAAGTCCTCCCTGGAGGATGACTCATGGCTGCGTGTGCAAAGGACTTGGTGGCCAGGGGCATCTTCATGGACAAACTGGGCCTCCCTCAACTCGCTCTGGACAAAAACCTCTACTAAGCCCAGAGCTAACACGGCACATTCTCAAACCTCCCAAGAGACTGAAACACCACCGGGACTTTTACTGAGAAAGGTGACCTGAGAACTGCGTTGGTCTGAGTTCCAGACCAGCCTGGGAAACACAGTAAGACCCCCGTCTCTACCAAAAAAAAAAGCTGAGTGTGGTGGCACCTGTAGTCCCAGCGACTTCAGAGGCTGAGGAAGGAGGATCACCAGAGCCCAGGAGTTGGAGGCTGTGGTGAGCCATGGGCGTGCCACTGCACTCCAGTCTGGGCGACGGCGTGGGGCCCCAGCGCCAAACAAAAACAATCCTGTTTGTCAAAAACAGGCTTTTTAAAACAAAATTCAGTGTGTCCTGGTTACTGTAGGGCACCTGTGAAGATACCAAGGCAGAGTCGCTTTTCCCGAGGGGTCGAATGAAAGGACACAAGCCTCTAAAAGACTTGGAGGGGC
>NW_007079887.1:0-1263 GCF_000164805.1 Carlito syrichta | reverse complement strand
GGTCGAGGCTGCGGTGGCCGGGAGCGGCCACCGCACTCCAGTCTGGGCGACGGAGTGAAACTCCAACTAAAAAAAATCCAAAGAAACAAAGAAAGTGGGTTTTATCTCACAGGTCAGAATCCTGATCACTCCCATGGGGAGATAGTGGCTGTCCTTAGGGCGTCCCTGGGAGCTCTGCTAGTTCAGCTTTTGGAGAGGCCGCACAGCGTGGCAGCCACTCAGCTCCCCCTGCGACACAGGGCTACTCAGCGCGCCGAGACTTCCTGACACCGAGAAGGGCGGGGGAAGCAGCTGGGGCCAGGGGACGTTGTGCCTGGCACACCCCAGGTGGGATGTGAGAGGGACAAGACCTGCAGGTGCCAAGTCTCCAGACAGACCCAGCCGCCCGCTCTGAACACCTGCAGTTTACCGCACGTCAGTTAAACCCGTAGAGGCCAGTGGCTGAGGCTCACGCCAGGGATCCCAGCGTTTTGGGAGGCCAAGGCAGGAGGATCACTTGAGGCTAGCAGTTTGAGGCCAGCCTGGGCAACACAGCAAGACCCCGTCTCTACTAAAAATTTCAAAATCAGCCATACCGGGTACGATGGTGGCTGCAGTTCCAGCTACGCAGGAGCCTGAGGTGGGAGGATCACCTGAGCCCAAGGGGTCGAGGACGCAGTGAGCGGTGATCGTGCCACTACCCTCCAGCCGGGCGACAGACTCCAACTCAAAAAACGAAGGCTGAGCCACCGAGCTCAGCCTGCCCTCTCAGCACTGGGAGGCTGAGGTGAGTGGATTGCCTGAGACCGCAGGTTCGAGACCAACTTGGCAAGACCTCGTCTCTACAATAAATTAAAAAAAAAAAATTAGTCGGCCATGGTAGCATGCACCTGCAGTTCCAGCTACTTGGAGGGCTGAGGGGGACAGATCACCGGAGCCCAGCAGGTTGAAGCTGCGGTGGCCGGAGCGGCCACTGCCCTCCAGTCTGGGCGACAGAGCGGGACTCCCACTCAAAAAAAAAAGGAAAAAGGAAAGTAGAAAACCCTGCATAAACTCAGAAAAAGAGAAAGCAGCAGCAAGCAGAAAAAAGGATTAAGTCTCACCCCGCGGTGGGGGCTCTCGGGCTTGACGTGCTGCCCGCCCCCAGCCTCTGTGCCACGGCTGGGTCACTCGGACGGCCACTTGGTCGCCCTCCCGAGCAGAGGAGGGCCTTGCCCGCCCCTCGGGGGCCAGAGCTGACGGCAGCCACCCCGTCCTGACGGCCGCGGCCTCCGAGGCCCGGCC
>NW_007079886.1:2154-8275 GCF_000164805.1 Carlito syrichta | reverse complement strand
GTGGCCGGGAGCGGCCACTGCACTCCAGTCTGGGTGACAGAGTGAGACTCCAACTCAAAAAAAAACAAAAAGAAAATTGAGATAGAGTATTATTATGTTGCCCAGGTGGGTCTTGAACTCCTGGACTGAAGTATTCCTTACACCTTGACCTCTCAAAGTGTTGGGATTAAGGTGTGAGCCACCATGCCCAGCCAAGAGTGGTTTCTTTTGCCCAGCCTGGAGTGCAGTGGCATGCTCACAGCCACCGCAGCCTTGACCTGCTGGGCTCAGGTGATCCTTCTGCCTCAGCCTTCCAAGTAGCTGGAAACACAGGCATGCACCACCATGCCTGGCTAATTTTTTGATAGAGACGAGGCCTCCCCAAGTTGCCAAGGCTATTCTCAAACCCCTGGACTCAGGCAATCCTCTTGCCTCTGCCTCCCAAAATGCTGGGATTACTGAGCCACTGTGCCCAGTTAGCTTTTTGCCCTGCTAGATGTTCTAAGGCCTCTGTGTCTGGCTCTTGTACTTAAATCTGCCCCAGGAACCCATCCTCACCTGTCAGGATAGTATCCCCAGTGCAGAAGAACCTGCTTATCCCTCTTCATGACTGGTCGTACCCATTCCTCTGGGGATAGAGGCAGAGAAGAGAGAGAGATAAGCTCAAGGGGGACACAAAAAATAACTGTCCAAAAGCCCTAACTAAGCTCTCTCCTGTTGCAGCAGGGGACTTGGAAATAGGAACTCAAGCTGCTGGGAGGACTCAGGGCTGAAAGAAGAGGAACCCAGATGCTGCAGGGTGATCTGAGTAGTCCTCTGCCTCCTCATCCAAGCCATCCACTGCACTGGCCAGGAAACCAGCTCTCACCTTCTTCTAGGTTCCCCGGGACAGGATACACAACATGGGAGGCGTTGCTCTTATCCTCAGTGACCGTCCCCTGGAAGATACAGGAGAAGCAGGTAAAGATGGTAGCCTCTGAATTACTCATGGGTGAAAAAAAACAAAGGAAGATTAAGTCACAGAACTGCCTTCCTAATCATATTTTGCTCAGAATGATATTAGAGTCAGCTTGCATTCTCTAAGCACATAGCAGCTGAGTAGCAGAGGCAAACAGCTGGGATTGTGCTAATAATGGAGAAAAGTCAAAGAATTAAAAACTGCTACAGATAATCCTCTGAACAGCTCATCTACACAAGGGAATGTAAAGTCAACTGTATGTCCCTATCAATGACATCTGCTCATTATTACAAAGTTCCAAAGAGCAAGGATTTAATTTATCTGAAATCAAGCAATCTCTAGCTCAATGGAAGTGGACACTGTTTTCCCCCAGGCCGGCAGTCTCTAGGAACAGCAATGGAAAATGGAGAGACTCGAGGCTTTAATGCTAGTCTTTTTCCAAGTAGACAGAGCTACCTCTGCAGTAGAAAACATAGTAATTCTGGGCTGCTTCTTGGCATAGAAAACATCAGGAAGAGTCAAGGAGTTTCTAAACCCTCTCCTGAGCAGCCCACTCACCTGGTGTCTCTTGATAATGTCCTTTAATTTCCCTAGCAGTTTGGGCTCAATTTCTGGGCACAGAAAAATGTTAGGCCGAGACAGGCAATTGTTCTGTGGGGAGAAGAAACAGATGGAATGAGATCATGGGAAAAAGGGAAAGGGGTGTTTTGGATTCTCACAGAGGGAAGGGAGATGGATGGGGGATGTTCCTCACTATTACCTGCACCAAGGACTTCTCAATGGTCATGAACATTTCCACGTTGCGGTCCATGCGTGATGGATTCTGGAAATCGTAACGCCGCCTTATGAAGAGACAATAACCTAGTGAGTATCAGAGCTCAGGCCTGGGGTTGAGGGGAGGGCACGTGACTTCTTAACATGGGAAATGAGGGGGCAATCTTGTTCATAGCTGTCACCAAGATCACCTGGGATGTGAGGGTCACTGATTTCAACTCCACAAATCATTCTGTGCTTAGTGCAAAAGGACAAAAAAGAGCTTGCGGTGCCGACCTAAGAATCCCTTTTCCTCTATAAAACACACACTTAATACATACATTTGGAGAACAGTTTGGCTCTGACTCCCAGCCATTTTCCTGACCTATTAAGTCAGGTCTATTGACCTAGGAAAATAAGACTTGCAAGAATTTTTATCTGTGTTCTCCCACCCCAGAGAGACCCCAGGGGATCCTAAGAGGGGATTCCCTCTAAACTAACTGTGAGAAGCACAGAGAGAAAGCAGCTCACCATCCCTGGTCACTCTTGAATTTGTAGGCAGCTGCAAGTATGTGGCACAGGGCGCCTCCTGCTTTGAAATCTAGGAAACATTTGATCTACAAAATCAAGACAGGGAAGAGCATGTGAGAGTTCCATTGTTGATTCTCCCAGCACTTCAGAATCCTTTCACAAATCTAGTGCTAGATTGATCTCCCTCTCAAAGCCAGAGGTCTTTTTTTTTTTTGGTGAGTTGAGGTCTCACTCTTTCTCCCAGGCTGCAGTGCAGTGGCATGATCACAGCTCATCACAGCCTCCAACTCCTGGGCTCCAGAGATTCTTCTGCCTCAGCCTCCCAAGTAGCTGGGGCTACAAGCACATGCTACCACGCCTGGCTAATTTTTTTACTTTTTGTAGAAATAAAATCTCACTACATTGCCCAGGCTGCTCTTGATATCCTGGGTTCAAGCAGTCTTCTAGCCTCAGCCTCCCAAAGTGCTAGCCACCACACCCGACAAAAGCTGAAATTCTTTAACCCTTGTGCCACTGTATCATGTGGCTGGAAGAGAGGAAAGAAACCAATATGCAAAAATCACCAACTTGTACACACACTTTATTGAGCTACCTCATTTACCATTACAGAAACCCTATAAGGTGGGTTTATTAATCCCACCTGGAGAAGAGGCTGGACATGGTGGCTTACACCTGTAATCCCAGCACTCTGGGAGGCCAAGGCAGGAGGATTTGCTTGAGCTCTCGAGTTCAAGACCAGCCTGAGCAACATAGCAAGATCTCATCTTTAAAAAAAGAGAGAGAGATGAAGGAACCAAGACTCATAAAGCCTGCTCAAGATTATAGAGACATCAAGTGGTAGAGCAAGGATTTGAACCCAAGCCTTTGCAAATCCAAATTTCATACCCTTTTAACCACTGCACGAGAGGCTTATGGACTGAGCCCAGGCATTCTGAGACAACTTGTTGCACAAAGTACTACTAGGACAAAAGGAATGGTAAGCTGGGGACGAGGCCAAGCCAGTAATGCCCTGACCAGGGTAGGAAATAGCCCAAATCTCAAAAATTACAAAATGTACAAAAAAAAATTTTTTTTGAGTTGGAGTCTCACGCTGTCCGCCAGGCTGGAGTGCAGTGGCATGCTCATGACCACCACAGCCTCGACCTGCTGAACTCAGGTGATCCTTCTGCCTCAGCCTTCCAAGTAGCTGGAACTACAGACATGTGCCACCATGCCCGGCTAATTTTTTTTTTTTTTTGAGTTGGAGTCTCACTCTGTCACTCAGACTGGAGTCCAGTGGCCGATCCCGGCCACCACAGCCTCGACCTGCTGGGCTCCGGTGATCCTTCCACCTCAGTCTTCCAAGTAGATGGAACTACAGGTGCGCACTACCACATCTGGCTAATTTTTGATTTATTGTAGAGATGAGGTCTCGTCAAGTTGCCCAGGCAGGTCTCGAACCCGCGGGCTCAGGCAATCCATTCACCTCGGCCTCCCAAAGTGCTGGGATTACAGGCTGAGCCACCGAGCTCGGCCTTTTTAAAAATTTATTAGAGAGATGAGGTATCGCCAAGTTGTCCAGGTTGGTCTCGAACCCGTGGGCTCAGGCAATCCTCTCATCTCGGCCTCCCAAAGGCGTGAGCCATCACACCCGGCTACAAATGTTTTTTTTTTTTTTTTTTTTTTAATTGGAATCTCACTCTGTTGCCCAAACTGGAATGCAATGGCCACTCCCAGCCACCGCAGCCTCGACCTGCTGGGCTCTGGAGATCCTTCCACCTCAGTCTACCAAGTAGCTGGAACTACAGGTGCGCGCTACCATGCCCGGTTAATTTTTTGATTTATTGTAGAGATGAGGTCTCACCAAGTTGCCCAGGCGGGTCTCGAACCCATGGGCTCAGGCAATCCACTCACCTCGGCCTACCAAAGTGTTGGGATTACAGTACAAATATTTTTAAAAATATAACTCCCTCTGCAGTTTGGATGACACATGCCCTTGCTTTTGCACTCACCGGCAGTTTAGTGAGCGGTGCGTTGCTGACATGTTTGCCAAAAACTTCCTCCTGAAATTGCAGCAACTGTACAACCAGGCTAGATAGAGACTTGTTGGTGGGTGGTTCAGCTTGTATATACTGGGGAGACAGAGGGAAAGGACAGAGAAACAGACCCCAGGTAAATTGTCCACCATCTCCAATATTTCTTCCCCAGTGGCTCTGGAAGCATCTGGAGCAGGAGAAATAGTGCCTTTCCCCCCCATACGTCTAGTGCTACATGGATAGTAGCAGAAGTGAGCTCTGGACACCCCTAACCAGGAAGTTTACATTCTGCTGCCACCAGCCTATGTTGCCAGTGTTGGGTGAGGGGGGGACAGGGACGCTTACTACTCTTCCTCAGCTACACCCTGAAACTGGAGTTGCAGGACCCCGTTATCTTGGCATTTCATCTCCAGCCAATAGCACCGAGGGTTGTAAAAGCTGGAGATTACCGAGGTCCACCATGAAAGCCAAACCTTCGTGGCTCCAAGTGAGACAAAAGTGTTATTTCCTGGGGGAACTCTGTGAAAAAGCTGTGGTTCCCCGTATCGTGTGGCCAAATAAGAAAGGTGCAAGGAGTGAGGTGCAGCAGCCCCCCCCCCCCAAACCCCCCCAGAGAAGGAAAGGATACCACCCAGTCTGATGGGAAAGAGCAAGACAGCTGCCTGCCCGAGGAAACTGCATGAGACAAGCAACCCGATCTGAAATCCTTCCGTGTCAGGCTGCCTAGCACCTGGGTCTTCTGTTCTAATTTAAAACTGAGCCAGGAGACTAACTTTCTCTTTACCTTTTGACCCCAGTTTCCTCCACACTTAATCACAAAGAAGACAGCACCTCACAGCGAGAGGTGTAAAGGGATCTGGGAAGAGGAAGGTAAATGACAAAGAAAGAGCTAAGGGCAGCAAAGCTGAACCAGGTCACAGTTGTCAATCGCCCCAGGGCCAGACTAAGCCCCTAGTCTGATCTCCCTTCAAAAGGTCAAAGGTAGAAGCCTGGGAACCAGAGCCTCACGCTGGGGTAGACAAGCCACAGAAACAGCAGCTGTTAGTCAGGATTTTGACACCCAGAGACCCTGAGCAGGACCAGGTTCATCACCAGGATCAGCAGGGAGTTCTCCTAAGCCACCCAATACACTTCTGACAGGCTGCAAAGCTGGGCAGGAACAACAGGGGAGCTGAAAGAAAGCCACAAAGAGAACCCCTAGCTGGGGGTAGAGAGGAGGAAGAAAGGCAGAACACCTTCAGAGAAAAACCAGGCCTGGAAACAAAGAAGACAGCAGGAAGAGGCCTGGGAGAAAAGACAGGTAAGGATTCTTGAACCCTTTGTTCACTCCCTTATTATCCCCCGTTACGGGGTGGGGGGTGAGGGGCTGGAGGCATAAAGCTCCCCCCGCCTCTGGACCCCAAACCCAAGGCACTGCAAAGCTAGCGTGCGGGGTGACTGCATTGTGAAGCCGAAGAATGGCTGATGAAGGGGCCGCTGCCCGGAACTCCTACACCTGGCCCCCTGAGCGACCGTGTGCCCCTCGGACGGAGGGGGGAGCGCGGTGGAGACAGGTGATCCCAGGGACCTTTTTCGGGCTGATGGGCAGCCCACGGCCTGCTCTGAGGCTGTGTATCCTTCTGCTTTCATGGTCTCTCTCGGAACATACACAAAGCACCGGGGAGGCCTCGGCCGCGCCGGTACCTGGCCCCGCGGGGAGCCGTGGCGGGCGCGGTGGCGGGCACGCTCGGGGCGCGGGGGGGCCATCGGCGCCCCGTCCACCCCCGGCCGGCCGCCCGCGTCTCCCGGAAAGCCAGCGGGGCGGGCGATGGCCAGGCGAGGTGGGCTGCTGGCGCCGGGGCCGCCGGACCGCGGGGAAAACAAGGGGCAGAGGGCGCAGCGGTGG
>NW_007079886.1:0-1247 GCF_000164805.1 Carlito syrichta | reverse complement strand
CGGAGCGCCCTTGGAAACTCTTCCCGAGGCCCGCACGCTTGTCCCACCCGGCGCCCCCTTTCTTAACCCGAGCGTCCCCTCGCCGCCCCCCACCCCGGGCACCCAGGCCCTCCCGCAGCTGCTTTCTCCGCAGGCCTCGCCAGCGCCTCCCACGTAGATAGATTTGCGCTCCTGGAGACCCCGAGGTCTCTTCGCTGGGCGGGAGACCTCCCGGGGGGCATCCGGTCCACCCGACTCGGGTCCTCGAAGGAGAGGACAGGGGCGTGGAGGTAAGGAGCGAGGGGGATCCCCGGGGGTGTGTGTGGCTGGGTCGGGGACCCGCTTCCCGCTACCACGCGCCTTCGGGGTGGCCGTGCAGACCCCTGTGTAAGCGCGCGGCGGAGTGCGGTTTTGGAAGTCACGGTGGCCGAGTGGTTAAGGCGTTGGACTCGAAATCCAATGGGGTTTCCCCGCACAGGTTCGAATCCTGTTCGTGACGGCCGTTTTTTTCCCCCCCTCCCTCCTTCACAACATTTAAAGGGAACCCCGGTGCTTGCACGTGTCTTTCGTGCACTTCCCTGTCTCGAAAAGGAAAAGGGAAGCCGTCCCAAGGTCTTACCCCGGATTGGGGAGGGATGGAGGTGATCTTGGGAAACCTGAATATGCACACAGGCTTAATTAATTGTGTGTCGACAGCCGGGACACGAGGCACTTGCAGAATTCTGTAACTTCAGACTTGCCAGCAGCGCTTGGACACACATTTCATTCTGTTGAGGGGATAGGGAAGGGTTTGGCTGAAGAAGGGTTAAGTTTTATTTGGCAGCTTGAGCCGCCTGTTGGGTAACATTAGTCACACCTGGAGTTTCCTCTGAATCCGTGACCAGAAGTGGCACTTGGAGGTCAGGTTACACTTAAGACCTGGGAAACGGGGCATGCTCTCACTTGGGTTTCTTCCAGGTGTACCCAGGCGATTTCAGGGCTAAGAGGGAGCAGGCCGTCAGCACAGACACTGCAGATCCGGCTGGAACCAAGGCCAGGAGGTAACTGTCACATTTTGAGTGCTGTCATTTGTCAGGTAGGTATTTTATTTTTTATTTGTTTATTTTTGAGTTGGAGTCTCACTCTGTCATCCAGGCTGGGGTGCGGTGGCACACTAACGGCCACCCCAGCGTCCACCTGCTTGGCTCCCGCGATCCTTCCGCCTCAGCCTTCCAAGTAGCAGGAACTACAGGCGTGTGCTACCACACCCGGCTAATTTTTGATTTATT
>NW_007079885.1:0-1015 GCF_000164805.1 Carlito syrichta | reverse complement strand
AAGGATTGATAGTGGCAGGAAACTATGGGGGGGGCAGGGAGGAGCAGGGAGGTAGGATTAATAGTAGTCAATATCTGTCTGGAGAAGCAGGCACACCTCATCAATAAGGGTACCTGCACAATGAATATTTGTATACCTAACCCTTAGCTGTACCCCACAATTTTAAAATTAAAAAATATAAAAAATAAATAAAATAAAATAAATCCAAATAATAAAAATAAAAGCAAGCTCCTAGCTACTGGGGGTAGAGGGAACAAATGATAATTAAATAAATCATATATATATGAAGTTTGAATATATATATAATAGATAAATTGTGTATATGCAATATGTAACTAAATTAAAATGAATTGCCATGACTTGCTCTAGTTGGAAATTCAAATTTTATATACAAACTTATGAAAAATTTTTATAACAAAAGGATTTCAAAGGATATATGGATTGGCTTTTGTGTTTCTATATCTTGGGTTCTAACTGGACTTTAACTTTTTGCTAGCCAATTGGCAAAACTTAATTGGTTTTGTCAATGCTGGGGCTCTAATTATGGTTATACCTGGGTATCTCACTAAAGTTAAACACTCTGCCCCTATAATCTTAAAAAGGTAACTAAATATAAAATACAGGAAAATGGGTATGCTCACTGTAACTGTACCCATGCCTAAATTTCCCATAGTCATAGTACTCACTGCTGTAAAAGTCTATATTGAGCATAGATTCTCTGACACAATAAATAATAAATTTAAATTAAGTTTTGGGCACTTACAAATTGGCTTGATAAAATAAAACCCCAGGAACCCCCAGTTAAGATAGCCAATATGGCCCAATGTAAGTTAAAGGTCTTCAAAGACCCACTCCAGCTTTCTACCACAACTTCCAGCCTTGTGTCTCCAACCACAACCATTGTTCCCCTTGGTTACATACACCACCAATCTTTACCACACACTTTACCAAATTATCAGCTCATAACCTCCATCAAAACTGCCTTACTATGCCTTACTATGATTTATTTGTTGGT
>NW_007079884.1:0-10601 GCF_000164805.1 Carlito syrichta | reverse complement strand
CCAGGCGGGCCTCGAACCCGTGGGCTCAGGCAATTCACTCACCTCAGCCTCCCAAAGGCGTGGGATTACAGGCTGAGCCACCGAGCCCGGCCATTTATTCATTTTTTTACCCTGAATCATTTTCTTACTTTTTTCCACTTTTCAATTAATTTTACCCCCGACCTTTCCAACTTCGGAAAGGACATTAGGTTTGTTCACTCTGCTAGTCCACACTTCCAGTAGCAGTACTAGTCCAGCAAAGTTCCTCTCCCTCAGTCCATTCTCACTCATATATGGTAGGGTTGCACAACATAGGTTCCAAACCTGTGAATCATTTTTACTCCAGAATCATATAGATGTATTCATACCTAATTCCTGTTTTATCACATGGGGAAAAGCACTATTTACTCCCATCAGACCCTTAGGGGTTCTGACAAAATTAAACATCAAAGTGGCAGTCTCTTGCATAGAAATTATCCCTGCTTCCAGCACTTGTACTTGCTGGCCTAGTTCCAGGACCACTGCATTAGATACAGTGAAAAAAAGAAAAAAATAAATATTTAGGTGATATGGACAAGAAAGATTATAGTCATCATACTAGTGAACTCCTCCACTGTCAAGAAATGCATAGTCATATCAGCATCCCCCCCAATGCTTCTTCCTCAGGTCAACCAGAAAAAAAACCTAAATAAAGGAAAAAGCTAGTAGGGACACCCATTAGTCCCATTTATGTAGAGTGTGAGTAGGCAACCAAGACAGCATGTACAACAGCCCCTCATGCTTCATCTGCCGTTTTAGAACCCAATGTTTCCACTAACCATTCTTCTTTATAAATTACTTTGAGCAGGTATCTCTTTGCTCACTGTTGGACATTGTACAGCACAGTGTGTTCCTTGGTCTGAAGAAATGGTGGTCGGCCATTCAAATGAATGAAATATCTTCTGTCTTGTTATGGCACTCTGAAGATTTTCTTTCTTTCTACATTTTTTTTTTTAATTTCAAAAGCTTCAGGATGACAAATGGATTTTGGTTACATGGATGCATTGTATAGTGGTGATGAATTCTGATCTGAGTTTAAGTGTAACCATCACCCTCTGTAGTCCACATTGTACTTGATAGTGATTTCTCATCCTGTTCACCATTATCATTGTCCTCTTTCTAGGTCTCCAATGTCCAGTATACCATTCTATATATCCTTTGCAGACCCTTGGCTTAGCTTCCACATGTAAGTGAGAACATGCAGTATTTGGTTTTCCATTCCTGTGTTACTTCACTTAGGGTGATGGTCTCCAATTCCATCCCAGTTGCTGCAAAACACATTATTATATCATTCTCTTTTTGTAGTGGAATTGTGTTCCATGGGGTGTGCATGTTGCACATTTCCATTATCCCCTGATCAGTTGAAGGGCATTTAGGGTGATTTCATATCTTTGCAATTGAGAATTGTGCTGTGGTACACAAGCAAGTGCAGGTGTCAATTTTTACCAATGTCTGCTTTTTCTTTAGGTAGATGTGAAGTAGCAGGAGTGCTGGATGAAATAGTAGAGCTATGTTTACTTGTCTCTTAAATCTCCACACAGGCTGGGCTCAGTGGCTCAGTCTGTAATCCCAGCACTTTGGGAGACCGAGGCGGGTGGATTGCCTGAGTCCATGGGGTCGAGACCAATCCAAGCAACTTGGCAAGAATTCATCTCTACAATAAACAGAGAAATAGCCAGGAGTGGTAGCATGTGCCTGTAGTTCTTGCTACTTGGAAGGCTGAGGTGGAAGGATCGCCAGAGCCCAGCAGGTCGACGTTGGGGTGGCTGTGAGTGTGCTACTGTACTCCAGCCTGGGTGACAGAGTGAGACTCCAACACACACACACACACACACACCCAAAAAACCCTCCATACAAATTTCCATGAGGTTATACTAATTTACATTCTCACCAACAGTGTATAAGCATTCCATTTGCTCTACTCTGCATCAACATCTTTTTTTTGCTTTTTTTATTCTTAAACAATGGTCATTCTGACTGTTGTAAAGTGCTATTTCATTGTGGTTTTAATTTGTATTTTCTGGATGATTAGTGATGTTGAGCATTTTTTCATATGTTTTTTGGCCTTTCTTCTATCTTCTGAGAGATGTCTGTTCATATTATCTGCCCACTTTTTGATGGGATGTTTGTTAATGGCACTCTGAAGATTTCCACCTTCTAATGAGGAAGAAAAGCCCCTACAGAGTCATTGTCTATTTTGTTCAAGACACATTTGTAGTCCCCCAGCTGTAGGATGCCAGCATCAGTCTCACTTATCAGAAATGTCCAGCCGGGCTCGGTGGCTCAGCCTGTAATCCCGTGCCTTTGGGAGGCTGAAGTGAGTGGATTGTCTGAACCCGCGGGTTCGAGACCCGCCTGGGCAGCGAGACCTCATCTCTACAACAAATAAAAAAATCAGCCGGGCGTGGTAGCGCATGCCTGTAATTCCAGCTGCTTGGAAGGCTGAGGCGGAAGGATCGCCGGAGCCCAGCAGGTCGAGGCTGCGGTGGCCAGGAGCGGCCACTGCACTCTAGTCTGGGCGACAGAGTGAGATTCCAACTCAAAAAAAAAAAAGAAAAAGAAAAAGAAATGTCCAGTGCTTTTCCCACTGAAGGATCTGGACACAAATCACTGGCAATCTCTGTCTCACATGCCGACAAACAGTACAGCTATTACTGGCATCTTGTCTCTGAGAGGATGCAAAAGGAATGTGTCTAGATTCAACCCACTGCTGCGACTTCCCTAGATCCACTCATTTCATGGACCTAGGGAGATATCTGTTTGGGGATTCCAGTCCCTTTCCAATCCTGGAAGGGAGTTCTTCTGATGAGCACTGAATTATTCTACTTTAGTGTACTCCTCAAGTTTCTGTAATGTAACATTCCCTAGAGACATCCCTTTTAGTGGCTTGCTTCCATTACTCTTCCGTGTGTTGATTTAGCCATACCGTCACTGCCTGTGAGTCAGTAAAGGCCCAAACATAGGGGCATAGTTTCACCATTGCTCAGTTCCTCCAATATTGCTAGGAAAACATCTTACATTTCACCTCACTGAACTGATTTGTTTCCTCTTCTTCCATCAAAGTAGCAGCCATCCAAACAGGAAGGTAGCCATTCACTTTGGAACTGCCATCCAAGGACCAAGCAGCTCTTGGTTGGTCTGTTGAGAGCTGTTCAGTGGGCACTTTAGAATCCTCATACAGTTCCAGAACCAGTCCTAAGGGAAAACAAACTCTTGGCTCAAGAGTATCTCCTCCTTGCACTCCCCAGGTGGCATGATCCTGTATTAACTGTTTCCATTTCAAGAAACTCTTCTGGGTGCTTCTCTCCCCATAACAGACATCACCTGAGACAGCACTGGAATTTCAGGTGTCAAAATTATTTTGTCCTTCAGTCATAAGGGTAGCTTCTGTTCACTTTCCATAGCAAGGCAGCAGATGCCCCCTCTCAAGTGGAAATTCTCTCACTCAAAGTCCTAGTAGTTGTTGATAGGGAGGTGTGCTCACAGGATTTTGCCAAATGTTTCAGGAAACACTCCCCTGAGGACTCTTGAAAGGACTCACTTTGTCCCTACTAAAACACTCTAGTTTCTACACTGTACTGCGTGGGCTCAGATAACCTTATTGGTTCCCATTTAGCATATCTGACAGCCATTGCCTGAAGGCTGGATTCACATGCCTTCTGTTTGACAGGTTGAGAGAGGGGAGACATTTCCCCAATCAGATACAATACAATGTCCATTCTCACAACACAATCAGGTAAAAGGGATGCAACCACCTCACATGAAGTGTGTTCAAACATAACAAATCTAATAATTCTATATCGACTCTTACATTTGTAGATTCTATTTTCAGACACTTCTCCACACTACCAGACCATTTGACCCTTTCTTGTGCAATAGATTTCGGGTCCCCAGCCAGGGGTTGAGCCAAAGGACCCTAGGCCTTTTGTCAATCTTTATCTTGATCAGTCTGTTAGTCCATCACCCCAGGTAACTTCAGATTAGGTTTCTCATTGGGACCTCAGCCTTTCTGCTTTATACTTTTCTCCCAACTGGGAGAAATGCAGTCAACTGCCTTGGGGCCCATTAATGTTGGGGGATCAGCCAGGATTCTTTTTGTTCTACCCCACCTTGGATAGAGTGTATTAAGACCTTTGTTTCAAGTTCATTAATTTCCATTTTTTTCCATTCCATCTCTTAATATCTACCTAAAGACTCCCACCCTGTTGGGATGAGTCCCGTGACTCTTCCCTTTCTTTTTCTTCTCAGTTTTACCCCATCAATATTCTTTTCCATTTACTTATTTCTTAATAACCTTTCAAAAATGTCCACATTCCCAGGCCGAGTACTTTGACCCTCCCCTCTACCCTAGAGTATTCATTTACCATGATCTAGTAATGGGCATATTCAGTGGGTGAATATCTCTGTTATCATAAAGCCATTCAGTCCCATAGGAAACATATCAGCTGCCTGATCTGGAATGTTCCACTTGGTCTGTATGAGAGGCAACCCCTAAACCCTGGAATTTATTTATAAAAAAATGCGCACATTCTTATATGTTAACACTTCAGTCACCTTCGCAATACTCTGATGCAACACACCTATCAAGATCCTTTTTCATGGCTCAAACCAGTTTTGAATTCATCACTTTTGAGACCCTCTACTGCTTCTGCCATTTTTATTTTCACCTCTTCCACACTGGCATAATGTTCCCCTTTAAGGAATTTTTTCTTCCAGAAAAGCAAACAAACATGAATGTCCCGCAGAAAGAGAGAGAGGAAGACTAGGGAGGGTAGACCAGAGGTCATGCTGTTTTGGGTCAAAAACTGCTAAACATTCAGCACAGTGTGGGCAGGTGCGCTCATAAATTACCCATCATAAAATGGACAAACATGCTGAAAGAATCTCCAAACAAAAACAAAAACAAAAAAACATAAGCTGAACACAGCTTCTCACAATGATTGTAGCTGGTACACTCATGCTGATGACTTCCTGGAACACTCACCTAGCCAGGGAAGCCTATACTGCAAAATAATTCCAAAAAAAAAAAAGAATTCCATTGGAGGGGGTTCCCCCTTGTATAGAAAGATCCCACATTCTCTCTTGCCAGGGTAAACAAACCTTACAGTGCCTTTAAGCCACTATGGCTCTTCCCCCTGGTTCACATCTGTGATGGTTCAATTGTGAACTGTGGACCCTGCATCAACACAATCTGCTCCTCTACTCTGCAGCATTCAACCTGGGCAGGTCCAGCACATCCTACTTCACTGTCACTAATGGCTTTAGGGTTTGTCCCCACATACTAGGCAGCTCACACCAGCTGGATGTCCTCCAATTCAATGCTGACACTACCTATTCTGGAGATAGCATCAGACAGGGTGAGGGTTCAGATCCCAAAACTGTCCTCTAATCACTAGTGACAAGTCCAGGCCTCTGAAGTTTCTGACTGGTTTCAATTTGGGTTCCTATGACTACCTCTTAGGTTCAATTTATTTACTGGGGAGGTTAACAGAATTCAAGGAAATGTATTGACTGATTTATTGCACAATTCATAATAGCTGTGATATGAGTTAAATTCAGTTGAGCCCAAAGCTGGCCCCCTGCAGATTTTGGGTTCGACCTAGAAGTTTCTGTGTAAACTTTCCCATGGTGAACTGTAACATAGCTAGATATGTTTATATCGTCTGTAACCTTCTTTGGTGCTGCCAATCACCTAGTTTTTGCCAAAGGAGGCCAACCAGTAATCAAATGAAGTTCAAATCAGGCAGAAATTGAGCTGAGCCAAGCTGGCCATTTCTGTACCTCATTTTCCTTTTTTTGTCTATAAATCTTCTTGCACCACTTGACTGAGCTTATGTCTCTCTGAGCCTGCTCTGATCCAGAACGCTGCCTGATTCACCAATTGTTCTTTACTCAATGAAAGTGTTCAGTCTAAATTGCATAAGTTTGCTTTCTGTTTTTTTCTTTTAGCAAATAAAGTCAACCTAAGTGTCAACAAATGGAAGAATCAATGAAAAAAAGTGGTATATATACGCAGTGAAATGCTATGCTATTCAGCTATAAGAAAGAGTAAATCATGTCATTTTCTGCAACACGGTTGAACCTGGATGGCATTCTGTTAAGTGAAATAAGCCAGGCACAGAAAAAAACTGCATGATCTCACTCACGTGAGATCTAAAAACGTCCATCTCATGGATGTAGAAAGTAGAATAGTGATTACTAGAAGATGAGGGTGGAGGAGATAAGATTGTTCATGGGTACAAAGTTAAAGTTAGATAGCAGAAATAAATTCTGGTGTTCTATTGCATTTTAGTGGACTACAGTTAACAATGTTGTATTTTTCAAAGTAGCTAGAAGGGAGGATTGTGACCACAAATAATAAGTGTATGAGGTAACAAGAGATGCTAAAAAACCTTGACTTCATCATTACACAATGTACACGTGCATTAAAACACTGCAGTGTACCTTGTGTTTACAATTATGCAGTATATATATATATATATTTTGTTTTTTTGAGTGGGAGTCTCACTCTGTTGCCCAGACTGGAGTGCAGTGACCACTCCCGGCCACCGCAGCCTGGACCTGCTGGGCTCTGGCGATCCTTCTGCCTCAGCCTTTCAAAGTAGCTGGAACTACAGGCGCGTGCTACCATGCCTGGCTAATTTTTTGATTTATTGTAGAGATGAGGTCTTGCCAAGTTGCCCAGGCGGGTCCTGAACCCACGGGCTCAGGCAATCCACTTACCTCAGCCTCCCAAAGGCGCAGGATTACAGGCTGAGCCACCGAGCCCAGCATGCAGTGTATTTTAAAAAATGTAAATGCACAATGCTAAATTCAGGTTGAAACATCAAAGGTCATGAATGACTATTTAAAGACGTTCTGACAAATATAAACTTGGAAGTGGTAGCAAACTCTCCAATTTGAATTTACATTGCTATAATAACCCGACCAGTATGGTACTGGCATAAAAACAGAAACACAATCTAATGGACAAAAATAGGAAACCAAGTAACAGATATAAACGTATATAGTCAACTCATTAAAAAAACAACAACACCAAAAAGAAACAATGGGAGGAAAGTGCTCAATAAATGGTCTTGTGAAAATTGAATATTCCTATGCAAAAGAATGAAACGGGACCCTTATGTTACACAAGACACAAACATGTGGTCAAAAACTCAAAAGAATTAAAAAAGTAAACATAAGACCCAGAACCATAAAACTCAGATTAGCAAAATGTAAGGAACAGTGTATACTCTGAAATTTTGAATCTATGCTCCCAGGTTGCAAAAAGGAAACAAAGACAGAAAAAAAAATTGAAGGAAGGAGAGGAAGAAAGGTAGGATGAAAATGGGAGAAAAACACATTGACAAAGGTTTTCCAATATTTTAAAATTAAACATAAAAATAACAGGCCACAAAAACAAAATAAATATGTGCGACTACATAAACTGAAGGGCTTCTACTGAGTTTCAGAAACAATACACTCACTGAAAAGGTCTTCTATAGATTCAAAGAAAATATATGAGAATGTCATATTGGATAAGGAGTGATAATGAAGAAGCCAATACTACTGTACAGCAAAAAGTTAACCTGACTAAAAAGTGGGCAAAGAACTTGAATCCACATTTCTCCAAAGGAGGAATAAAATCAGCCTATAGGTTTTTGTTGTTGTTTTGTTGTGTTTTTTTTGGGGGGAGGTTGGAGTTTCACTCTGTTGCCCAGGCTGGAGTGCAGTGGCATGCTCACAGCCACTGCACCTCGACCTGCTGGGCTTGGTGATCCTTCTGCCTAAGCCTTCCAAGTAGCTGGAACTACACAGATGCACACCACCACGTCCAGCTAGTTTTTGTGATTTATTGTAGAGATGAGGTCTTACCAAGTTGCTCAGGTTGGTCTCGAATCCCCAGGTTCAGGAAATCCTCTCACTTCTGCCTCCCAAAGTGCTTGAATTACAGGCTGAGCCACCGTGCCTGGCCCAGGCTATAAGTAAAAGAAAGGCTAATCAATATCATTAATCATCAGTGAAATTTCAATCAAAACCACAATGAGATGTCAACTTACATCAAGTAAACTGCCAATGTTTGGAAAGCTGAAAGATAAGTGTTGGCAAGGGAGCTGAGAAGACAGAACCTTTGCGTACCAATGGTGAGAACTTAGATTGGCACAGCCATTATGGCAAACTGTCTGGAGGTTCCCAAAGAAATTAAAAATACAAGTACCATGTCACCTAGCCATCTTTCTTCTGGGGATAAACCCAGAAGAAATGAAATCATCATCTTCCATATAAACATACTTCCATAACTGTCACAGCATTGTTCCGTATAGACAAGACATGGAAACAATCTTATCTGTTGAAAAAGGAATTTGTGAAACTGCTAAAGAATTTGTGAAACACACGTACACACACAGGTGAATATTATTCAGACTAAAAAAGGAGATCCTGCCATTTGTGACAACATAAACAAAACCAGAAAACATTATTTTGGATGATATAAACAAGATAAAAAAAACCACCAAATAAACCATAAAATCTTAAAAAGAAAACAAAGTTGAATACATAGAACAAAGAAATCATGTTCACCACAGGTAGAAAGTAGAGGTAATAGGGAGATGTGAATCAAAGGTTACAAATTAATCTGTAGGATGAATAAATTTAGAAATCTGAAGTATAGGATGAGGACTGTATTGTATGATCCGTTCCATAACTGAAAATTTTCTGAGAATACACTTTATGTCCTCTTGCCAAAGAAAAGGGGAATTATGTGAAATGATACTTGCCTTTAGTAATTAGTTCACTATGTGTATTTCTATCAAAACATCACATTGCACCCCTTAAATTTCTTGACTAGAATATCAATGAAAGATACATCAGGGGCACTTTTGTTAAGTGTCCAAAATCATTTAGTGTCCTATGACCGTGTATGTCTTTCTCCCTCTGAATCTGTGAATGCATTTTACTAAATAAACAATTGTGAATTTATAAAAATATATACACACACATTACAGCATGCAGTGATTATCCATAAACACACCAACTGATAAATTCTTTCATAAAACACATATTGCTAAAACATCATAAAACAATCTAAAGAATGAAACTCATGGGAAGAGTCTAGAAAAAGTAAAGTTACGGACTTGTTCTTTAAGAAAAATGTCTTGAGAAAAAGCCACAGAAATTGGAAAATACACTGTGTTGTAATCAGAAGTGCCTTGTTACAAACACATTAAGTATTTACGCAATTTATTATGGTAGGTTGATATTTTGAACCATGTGGGTATGTTTAAAAAGACTTCCAACAAGATATCTTGACAATATATAAAATGCATATAAGGAAAGAGAAAATTCAATTTCATCTTTAAAATTAAAAAAACTGCCGGGCTCGGTGGCTCAGCCTGTAATCCCGCGCCTTTGGGAGGCTGAGGTGAGTGGATTGCCTGAGCCGCGGGTTCGAGACCCACCTGGGCAGCGAGACCTCATCTCTACAATAAATCAAAAAATCAGCCGGGCGTGGTAGCACATGCCTGTAATTCCGGCTACTCGGAAGGCTGAGGTGGAAGGATCGCCGGAGCCCAGCAGGTCGAGGCTGCGGTGGCCGGGAGCGGCCACTGCACCCCAGTCTGGGCGACCGAGTGAGACTCCAACTCAAAAAAAAACAAAAAACAAAAAACAAAAAATTAAAAAAACTACAAAATTATATTAAGTGCTCTCAGATTTTTTATTTGTAATAGAAGACAATATATTTTCAATGAACATAACTGATGAAGGGCAAAAAAAAAAATCAGCTCATAATTTTTGGTGATTTAAGAGTCCTGTCGATACTTCTCAAATAGCACGGATCCACGTACAATGGCTTGTAATTCAATAAGTAAATAAGCATCAGTACTCCAACCTTACACTAATTCATGAATTTTGCTTATTATAATGTTACCCAAAATTTGGAAGTGGTCAGGCAGAATCTATTCTTTCAAGGCATCCAATGTAAACCCCTGTAAAGAACATTTTATGTGGCTGTAAGTGTTTTGTTCTGTTGTGGTTTATTTTGATAATTTACAACCATCACAGGCTCATGAGAAAACTGCAACCAGGAAAAAACTCATATTGGAAAATAAGCCAAGCTGAGAAATATAAACTTAGAATATGGTTAAGTAGGCTTCCTTTGTACCCAGGAAACAAGAGTATTATCCCTTCTTGTTTTGATATCAATATTTGAACTTAAAATAATATCTGAGGTTTAATATACTTCTTTAAGCATTTAACAGTTAGCATAAAGTAGTAGGAAACGCCACAATTTAAATTCATGAGAACATGTAGGTAAAAGTAGGAATGTTTCCTGCCATCTCAAGTGCAGTCCGAGGCAGCCAAATCTCCTGCTGGACCTCCTCCTCTCTGCCATCTGGTTTTATGCTCCTTTTCTTTTTTTTTTTTTTAATAATTAATCAGTATTTTTATTATAGTTTTGTGGGGTACAGTTAAGGGTTAGGTGTACAATTACGTTTCATTCTGACACCCTGTTGATAAGAGGTGTTTTCCCAGCCCCAGACAGATATTTGCTACTGTTAATCCCCTCCCCCTCCCCCCCATAGTTTCCCAGTACCGTCAGT